>NW_026688178.1:300000-393544 GCF_030445035.2 Dasypus novemcinctus | reverse complement strand
GCACTCACTCAGCCACCATCTTGCCCCACTCCCCATTTACATATTGATGCTCCACAAGGTTCAATCTTCTCACTTTCCTTCTCATTCACCATAGTCTATTCAATGACCACATCCAAACCTATTGTTTCAAGGAGGAGGCCAAGGACTCTTAACTTTTCATATCTAGCCCAGTTCTGTCTCCTGAGTCCCACATGTGAATTTCTCCCTTGTCTTTCATAAATCTCTCAAACTAAGGCTGTTACTCCACAGGTCTAAACCATTTTCTTTTTCAGTATGAATGTCACCCCCTCCTGCCCAATTCTCTAAGCCAGAAACCAGATGATTTCCTTTATATTTCCCACTCTATCATTCTGAAATAATATTAGTCTGATGATGTGTCAATACTGTTTCCTAAACATATCTTCTCAATTCCACACCACCTCCCCATTTCTCACTGTAGGCTTAGTCCATTATTTCATCACTGATAGCCTGGATTATTGTCACAAGCCTCCAAATATTTTCTCTGCTTCTGGTCCAGCCTCCTTCAAATTTATCTTCTACACTGCCAGCTAGGACAGGTATAAAATTCAAAATATTTCTTATCTAAAACTATTCAATTATTTATATAGTTTGCATAATAAAATTCAAATCCAGCATTTTAGAACAGAAATCTCCAAACTAGACATTATTCACCTCTACAACTCATCTGTGAATCCCCCAACAGAATTATCTTACACTAAAGGTCAGCATATTCTAAACAGTGTTCCAAGGAACACTTCTTTCAGATATTAATAAAATTCTGGTCTAATAAGTTTTTGAACATGGGGAAATGGACTTAAACACAGTGATGGGCAGAGAGTGTAAACTATAATGTAAACTGTAATATACTTTAGCGGCAATGTTCCAAAATGTGCTCATCAATTGTAATAAATATACCACACTAATGGAGGATGTTGTTAATGTGGGAAATTGTGGAAAGGGTTCAGAGTGGGACATATCAGAATTCCCTCTATATTTTTTGTAACATTTATGTAGTCTTTTGTAACATTTATGTAGTCTAAGTATTTTTTTTTAAATTTAAAAGTATATTTAAAAAAATAAACACAGTAATGGGCATTGAGGATATCCAAATAGAGAACAGAGAAGATAAAGTTTGAGTACTGAACTCCTGTTTTTCACTGAATAGCTACTAACATCTGAAGGCATTCAGTTTGGGAAATGTTACCAAAAGTGCGGCTGGGGCGGCTTGCACCCTGATGCTGATGGGGGGGTTTGGAGGGGTCAGACTAGACCGCAAGTGGCATCTGATGCTACGGCAGACAGCATCAGAGGGGCTCTCAGGAGTGGAGGATGCACGGCAAGGGGAGGAAGAAAGCCGCGGAGACCAGGTCTGTGTGCAAGTCCAGTTTATTGCGGAAGGGGACACAGCTTTATAGGGTTAGGGACTGCGTGGAGGGATTTGATAGGTGCGGGCGGGTACTGCTTCCTGATAGGTGATTGTAAGCGGTTGCTAGGCAGAGGGCTGGCTGAGAGGTTTGGAATAGGGGAGGGGAAAGGGGGAGTGAGAGCTGGCCGGATGTTGGGTTAGGCGGGAGATAAAAAGGGGGAGGGCAGCGCCGGCCAGCCATTAGCAGCAAAGGCCTAGTCAGGCGTGGTCACCTTATCTAGGCCCAGTGGGCAGAGGCGGTATCACTTCTTGCCGCACCATTTGCTACTGTGGCAAACCGGGTGCCCTTCCTCCCACACAAAAGCATTTGGGAAAACCTAAAGTTCTGACAATATGCTCTACTCTCCTATTTCTTCACCTCTGCCTGGTGAGCCATCCATTCATTCAGTCATTCATTTGTTCATACACTCCAAAACAATCATTGGATATCAACTAGTATATGCTTTACATTCAGGGGGAGAACATGCTCTTGGTGACCCAAACTTTGTAAACATATGATTAAAACAGTCAGGATAAGTGCTCTGAATTTTGGAGCATAGTGTAAGGATCTGAGTTTGGCAGATCAATCGACAACAAGCTTCCCCCTCCCCCCCTTGACAGGGATATCCCTCAGATAGGAGTCAAATTTTTTTTTTTTTACTTTAGGTATTAAATGGAATCTTAGGTGTTAAATGAGCATATATTTACAGATGTCATATCTTTCCTTTAGGTTTATCCTTTTATTGTTATGAAGTCTCCCTCTCTGTTTGTAGAGGTATAGGTAAAGTATATGTACATGTCATGAAAGTTAAGTTGGTACCAAATGAAATATGATTTTATATATTAAGGATGTTGCATTTTAACCCCATGGAAAACACAGGAAAAGGAAATGACAATATATCCATATAGGAAAAGGAATGCAATCAATGTGGTACAATTCAAAACATCCAATACATATAATAGTAGGAAAAAAGGGTTGTGTTTAAAATGAATTCTTACCTTAGGACAAACTTTCTGGATAGAGTTAAGAAATTCATAATAATAATAATTTGAAAGAGTGGCAGAGTAAACTAGGCTGATGGGACAGTAGTGATCATGAGATTATTCTAGATAGATATTTTCATTATGTTCATGTATCTAATCAAGAAAACTAATATATTTTAAATAAAATACAGATTTCTGGTTCTCCACACCAAATCACAGATAAAAATATCTGAGTATAAGGTATAGAAAATAGTATTTTAAATATGTTTCCTACAAGATTTTCATGTACAATAAAGATCGAACCTTTCTGTTGGGAGACTGTAATGAATTCAATAATTGAAAGGTTCAGAATCCTTGATGTAAGTCATATATATTGGCTTCTTCATTTTCCACTGACCACTAAAATATTATATACCTGGACCACAGTTTAACCTCCTGCCACAATGTTTTTAAATTATAGTTTTGTTTTTTATTTACCAAGAAAGGGTTATTTGCTTAAAAAAAATTTATCTTTTTTATTATTGTTCTTTTTTATTAATTGTCTCTAATAACAGTTATATGTTATTTAATTATCCCTGTAAAAGCTATCACTTTCAGCATTCTTGCATCAGGAAAACTTTTTCTTAAGAATGGTATGTTTCCTTCTCTGTGAAAAACAAATATGTAATTGCTTTTTAGCCTGAGAAATATTTAACAAAAAATGATAAAAGCATGGCTGCCCTGATGGAAGGGGCTGAGGGTCAGAACTGTGTACTCTCAGTTTCTTCCATGACTCCTGCATTAATTTCCTCCTGCTGTAACGGATTCCATATAATGGGTTGGCTTACCAACAGGGATTTACAGACTCAAGGTTTCAGAGGCCAGAAGGCTTGCTTCCTCCCAGAGTCAGTACTTAGAACTCACCAGCCATGTTGGTGCTCCTTGGCTTTTCTGTCATGTGCTGATGCATATGGCTGCATCTTCTCCTTTCTCTTCTGGGTTCTGTTGACTTCCAGCTTCAGGCTGCTTCCAGAGTTTCCTTTCCACATCCATTTGCTTTGCTTATAAGGACTTCAGAGACACTGGATTTAAGGCCCATATATTCAAAGGTCCTATTTACAAAAGTGTTCCCACCCACAGACCAGGGGTTGGAACCTGAACATACCTTTTGTGGGGGACATTATGCAATCCCCAACACCAAAGATACCCTCTGACAACTCACCTTTCCAATGGGACCCAGAAAGCAATAAAAAAATCATTAAGTGAAAAATCAGTTTGGAAATCAGTATTTCAAATGTCCACAATTCTCACTTTGCCCTGAACACTAATTCAGTCAAATTTGATGCAATTTGTATTAACTCTCTTTGTGAGAATGTTTACTTTTGCCTTCTTTATGGCTTTAACTTCTTTAGTGCTTTAGTTTCAAGAGAATTTTATAATTATTTCTATAAATATGTGTTTGTGCATATACTAAAAAACCATTACGGAAAGATGGGGTACAAATAGTCTGAATACATATTCATTATTATTATCTTTATTGAAATCTTGTGAACTCAAATGGCTTCTATTACTTTACAATGATTCTTCTGGGAAGATGGCAGATTAGCAAGACAGAGGACTCTTCTCTTCCAGAAAAATAGCTAGAGGACAGGCAGAAATGGCCTGGAAAGAAACTTCTAGGGGTCAGGACCCCAGGGGAAGCCTGGACACCACCCAGCAGATAGAGGGGCAATGGAAAAGAAAAGAACCATGGTGGCAAAACTATGAGTACATGTTGCAGTTGCCAGTATCCACCCCCACCATATAGATACTTTGAATTCTCAGGCCTCAGGGCCACTGGCTACAAAGGGGGACCCACCTCCCAGAAGTGAGGAGAGAGCAACAAAGCCTAAGGCTGGCTGCTTTTGACCCACAGCTTTGGTCTGCTGTGCCCTTGAGCTCCTGCAGCCTGGGTGGCGCCCTGCTATTGTTTGCCTGGGAGCCAGCAGGGGACTAATTGCCCTCTCTATCGACCAGGACTGACTGTTTGAATTAGGGGGCTCTTAGCCTCCAGGCAGGATCCTCTATCACTGTGATCTGGTCTGGTGGATGTAAACACACTCTGACCAGGCTTTGAATTGAGAAGGCTGACAAAGAGTGCCATGGCTGGACCAAGGAAAAGCATATAAGGAACACAAATAAGCAAGAGAGGCATTTTCTGGTCTTTACAGTCTCCCTCCCCAAGGGCCTAGGAAGCAGGTCTGCAACACATTACTCTGCTCAGGGCCTAGATCTGAGCAACTAACAGGGACTATCCTAAGACCCAGAACAAGTTGAACCAAGAATCAAGGACACCAGTAACACACAGCCTCCTGCCGCTAAATCCCTATGAAAGGAAAGTGAGCGTCTGAGTAAACTCACCATTCAAATCAGATGCCTAGACATCAGGAAAAAGTTACAAGTCATTCTGAGAAAAGAGAAGAAATGACCCAAGAAAAGGAATCTATCAAAGTCCCCAGAAGAGACACAGGATTTCAGACAACTAACCAAGGAGATGCACACAAACTTCCAAAATCAAATTAATGAATTGAAATATGATATGGATAAAAAGATAAAAGATATAAAAAAGACAAGTGAGCACAAAGAAGAATTTGGAAGCCTGAATAGAAAAGTAACAGAACTCAGGGTAATGAAAGACACAAAAGTGGGATAAAAAACAAATTAGAGGGCAGCAGTTGTAGCTCACGTGGTTGAGGATCTACTTTTCATGTACAAGGTCCCAGGTTTGATCCCTGGCACCTTCTAAAAACAACAAATGAAAAAATGAACTCTCACTGCAGAGCAGATGTAGCTCAGTGGTTGGGCATCTGCTTACAATGCACAAGGTCCTGGGTTCAATTGTCAGTACCCCTTTAAGAGGAAACAAACAAAACAACAACAACAACAAAACATTAGAGGCATACAACAGCAAGTTTGAAATGACAGAAGAAACAGTAAGTGATGCAGAAGACAGAACAGCAGAAATGGAAGAAAGAAAAGAACAGAAATAGAAAAGAGTGTGAAAAATTGAGCAAGGGCTCAGGGAGTTGAGTGATAACAGAAAACACAACCACATGCGTGTCATGTCAGTTCCAGAAGGGGAAGAGAAGGGAAAGGAGTAGAAAGAGTATCTGAGGTAATAAGAGCTGAAAATTTCCCAACCCTTATGAAAGTAATGATCTTGCATGTCCAGGAAGCACAGTGTACCCCAATCAGAATAAATGTGAATAGACCTACTCCAATAGGTCTATTCAGATTCATAGTAGGTCTAACAGGACTACTCCAATTGCCAAATGTCAAAGATAAAGAGAAAATTCTGACAACAGCAATGGAGAAGCAAACTGTCACATACAATGGATGCCCAGAAAGATTTTTTTTGTGGATTTCTCATCAGAACTTGAAGAAGAGAAGACAATGGCATGATGTAATTAGGATACTAAAAGAGAAAAACTGCCAGCTGAGAAATCTTTATCCACCAAAATTGGCCTTCAAATATGAAAGGTGCATTTAAAATACAAAGAAAACAGAAATTAAGAGAATTCATAAAAATGATTCCATTTTGTAGGAAATATTAAAGGAGACCTTACCACCTGACAGAAAAAGACAGGAGACAGAGGTTTGGAAGAGATTATAGAAGAAAGAATAGCAGAAAGGATAATCAAGAGAGTGAAAATACAGACAGAAATAAGACATGACATATGAAAACCAAAGAATAAAATGATAGAAGTAAATAATGCATTTACAGTAATAACATTGAATGTGAATAGATTAAACTCCCCAATCAAAAGATATAGGCTGGGAAGCAGACATGGCTCACCTGCTAGAGAATCCATCTACCACATGGAGGGCCCAGGGTTCAATCCCCAGGGCCTCCTGACCTGTGTGGTAAGCTGGCCCACGTGCAGTGTTGCTGCACTCAAGGAGTGCTCTGCCATGCAGGGGTGCCCCTGCATAGTGGTGCCTTATGTGTAAGGAGTGCACCCCACAAGGAGAGCTGCCCCATGTGAAAAAAAAGTGCAGCTCACCCAGGAGTGGCACTGCACATGGAGAGCTGACACAGCAAGATGATGAAAAAAAAAAAAAAAAGAATTTCCCAGTGCTGCCAGATAATGCAAGCAGACACAGAAGAACACACAGCAAATGGACACAGAGAGCAGACAATGGAGGTGGAAGGGGATAGGAATAAATAAAATAAATCTTTAAAAAAAAGATACAGGCTGACAGAATGGATGGAAAAACATGAGCCATCCATGTGCTGCCTACAAGAGACTCACCTTAGATCCAGGGATAAAAACTGCCTGAAAGTGAAATCTTTGAAAAAGATACTCCATGCTAACAGTAACCAAAAAAGATCATGTCTTCTACACAAGTAAAAGAAAAAACTTGCCAACTTTGATGAGTGATTCTGCAGTTCTTTGGGATTTGAGGGTTCTATGACAATGGAAATGAGGCCATGGCCTCTTGTGGTTTAGAAAAGCCTGAGAGAAGAGAGAGAAGAGGCAGGAGGAGGAGAGGGAGGAGGGGGGAGGAGGAACTGAAGGGAGGAGGGGAGAAATGGGACATAAATAATGGCAGGGAAGGTTCATGTGGTCAGAGAGAACCCTGCAAAGGCACTAATAGAAGAGGGGAAGCTTAAGTGAGCTAGGAGAAAAACCCTCTGACCAGGTTCTGTACTAGAGCAGAAAAGAAAAAATGCTTTAATTGATACTGGTAATGAAATCTAGCAAGAGACTTGCTCAATTGCAAAATTCCTTTTTCCTCCTAATTCATCTTGAGTATGTCTGTGTTGATAATACTTGTTTAACTTAATACCCTAGCTTTTAGTCATTTTTAGAACTAGAGAAACCTATTTCTTGAACAGGAACCAGTCAGGATTTTTGTGGATCCTTTGCAATGTAGACACACCTTGTCCTTTTGGATGGCATGGAACTCTTCCATCAGCAGGTGACAACTCAGAACTGTGCAGGTGAGAGATATAGTAGAAAGAAAGTGTTCCTTTCAAGCACTATAAGAGCATTATAATTATGAGTTTCTTTTTCCTCCACTTCACATTATCTGTATATTTTTTGTTAGGTGAGAGTGACATAACATAAAATTAATGATTTTAACAGTACATTCTGTGGCATTTAGTACATTTACTATGTTGTGCATAAAATTTATCTAATTTCAGAACATTTTTATCCATTCTGAAGGAAAACTCATAGACCCAAAAGGAGTTACTCCACCTTCCCCACTCCCCTCAACCCCTGCCAGCCATTAATCCTCATTCTGTCTGTCTTTATTTGCATAGTATAGTGGGGGGGTAGGGGGGTGGGAACCTTATATTTTTAATGTAACATTTGTGCTCAGGGTAGCATAAAAAAAGACAAAAATTTTTTTTAAAGTTTCCATTTATATGATAGTTTTTTGGCATTACAGGAGTAATCTGTTTGGAGTGAGTACAAAAGTCCTAAAAGATGAATTACTGATAGTTTGTCCCAAGTATTGCTCTAAAATATTCCAAGTGTTGATTCACTTATAACCACCATAGCATTTCATAGGTCTTAATTTCCCTTGAAGATTTTCCACTCTAAAATCCTGCGTATCTTGGGAAACTACAATAATTCTGTTCATTTTAACTATTTTTATAATCTTGGGTCCTAGAATCATGACCTGTTAAAAAGGGGCCAGTAACCATCTGTTTACAATGAGACTCCCCGCTCCCCCCCCCACCCAGCGCACCTCCTGCGCTCCCTTTATTGGGCTGCACCCTGAGCTTCAGTCTTCTGTGATGTAGAAGAATATTTATCTCACAACAGGGGGTAGGGGGTGGGGGGGTGGGGGGGTGGCTGGCAGCTCCTCCCAGGAGGCGTCCCCATTCCTGGCCAGGGGTATCCACGTGGATGCCGGGCGCTGGCCGGATCTCGGGGAGTGGGGAGACCCTCCTCCCGGAGCACGCAGGTAGGGGGCCCCGAAGTCTAGTGGGACGGGAGCGCGCAGGAGCCCTACGTGCGCGGGTCCGCCTCGGGCGGCGGCGGGGGTGGGGCTCCTGGCAAGGGCGTGGCGGGCGCTCAGCCCCGCTGCCGGCCACGCAGCCGCTTTCCCCCACCGCTCAGCCCCGCCCCCTGAGGCCCCGCCCAGCACGAGGCGCAGCGGCTGCACCTTTCGGACCCTCAGGGGTTCCAGTCCCAGCGGCGTCCCCGATGCTTGGGCGGGGCCGAGACTCCGCTCCTGGCAGCAAGCGCTAGCCGGGAACCCTCAGGTGGAGCGCATGGTCCCTTCTCAGACGCCGGCCTGCTCCTGGCTCGGAGCTCGGTACGTGTGCGGACCCCACCCGGGGGCGGCGGGGCCGGCCAGGGCGCGGGGCGCAGGGCTGCGGGGGCCGCCGGCAGCACGGAAAAGCGGGCAAGCGGCGGTCCCCCGCGCTGCGCTGAGGATGCGCCTGGCCCGCGCTGCCGCCAAAGCTCCCGCTGTGCGGTTGGGGGGCTGCCTTCACGGGGCCTGTGGGCGGCCGGGGGCCCGGGGCCTGCTTCAGTCTTTGGCATTTTTCCAGACACGGATAACTTGTTTATTCTGTGAAAGTTAGTTGAATGAAATTACCTCGTTAGAGCTGCAGAGCTATTTACGATGTACCACCTTCTGTTATCCAAGCCCCAGTTGATAGGCATTTGTATTTTTTTTCCCAGTTTTGACGGCCATGAACTTTGCTGTGGGAATCATGGTACAGCAGTTTGTCTTGGATAGATGTCTCAGAGTGGAACTAGCAACAATGATGTAAGTTTATATATATATATATATATATTTTTTTTAAAGATGTATTTATTTATTTAATCCCCCCCTCCCCCGGTTGTCTGTTCTCTGTGTCTATTTGCTGCATCTTGTTTCTTTGTCCACTTCTGTTGTCGTCAGTGGGAGGGGAAGTGTGGGCGGCGCCATTCCTGGGCAGGCTGTACTTTCTTTCGCCCTGGGCAGCTCTCCTTGTGGGGCACACTCCTTGCGCGTGGGGCTCCCCTATGCGGGAGAAACCCCTGCGTGGCAGGGCACTCCTTGTGCGCATCAGCACTGCACATGGGCCAGCTCCACACGGGTCAAGGAGGCCTGGGGTTTGAACCGCGGACCTCCCATGTGGTAGACGGACGCCCTAACCACTGGGCCAAGTCCGTTTCCCAGTTTATATTTTTAAGAAACTGACAAAATGTTTCCCAAAGTGGTAGCACCTTTTGGCATTCTAACTAGAAAGGTATGAGGGCTCCAGGTTTTCCACATCTTCTTTAACAGTTGGTATTATCTTTCTTGATATTAGCCATTTTACTATGTCTATATGATGTCATAGCAGATTTTAATTTGTATTTCCCTAGTGATGAAAAGAATTGCATGTTTCTTCTCTGGTGAAAGTGTTATTTACATAGTTTCCCATTTTTAAGTGCTGTTTGTCATTTTTTTTAACAAATCATTTTTATCTATATGTATCAACAAAGCATATAGTTCACTGCACAATCAGTGGTGTTTGGCAGCATCACATAGTTGTGCATTCATCACCTCCATCATTACTAGAGCATTTTCTTAATTTGAATAATAATTTAAAAAGTAAATCCATCACTTCTCCATCTGTGCTTCCTACTGTTCACAGCTCCCCTTTTTGGCTATTCTTGCACAGATACTTTTATTTCCCCTCTGTAAATTGATTTACACTTACATTTTATGTAAATGGGATCATACAATGTTATACAATATATTTAGTTCATAGCGATCCTCTGTTTATTGTATTTATCCTTTTGTGTCTGGTTTGCTTCACTCAACATAATGTCCTCCAGGTTCATTGATGTTGTCAAATGTTTTAGGACTTCTTTTCTATTTTTTTTTAAGATTTATTTTTTATTTATTATTCTTCCCTTCTGCACCCCACCCCCAGTTGTCTGCTCTCTGTGTCCATTTGCTGTGTGTTCTTCTTGTTTCCACTGGTACTCTTGTCAGTGACACCCAGAATCTGTGCCTCATTTTGTTGCATCATCTTGTTCTGTCAGCTCTCCATGTGTGTGGCACCACTCCTGGGCAGGCTGCACTTTCTTTTGTGCTGGGTGGCTCTCCTCATGGGGTGCACTCCTTGCACGTGGGGCTCCCTTATGCGGGGGACACCCCTGCGTGCCGCAGCACTCTTTGGGAAAATCAGCACTGTGTATGGGTCAGTTCATCACATGGATCAGGAGGCCCTGGGTTTGAACCTTGGACCTCCTATGTGGTAGGCAGATGCCCTATCTGTCTGGCCAAATCCGCTTGCCCATTTCTTCTTAAATACTGCATAATATTCCATTGTGGGACTATACCACTGTTTGTTTATCCATTTGTCAGTTGACGGACACCTGGGTTCTTTCCAGCTTTTGACATTGTGACTAGCACTGCTATGAACATGAGTGTGCAGATGTGTATTTGTATCACTGCTTTCAATTCTGGGTGTAGACCCAATAGTGATAGTGCTGGGTCACTGGCATTTTTATTTATTTATTTCTCTCCCCTCATCCCCGCCCTGCCCCAGTTGTCTGCTCTCTGTGCCTATTTGCTGCATATTCTTCTTTGTCCACGTCTGTTGTTGTCAGCAGCACGGGAATCTGTGTTTCTTTTTGTTGCATCATCTTGTTGTGTCAGGTCTCCATGTGTGCAGCACCATTCTTAGGCAGGCTGCACTTTCTTTTGCACTGGGCAGCTCTTCTGGGGTGCACTCCTTGCACATGGGGCTCCCCTATATGGGGGACACCCCTGCGTGGCAGGGCACTTCTTGTGTGCATCAGCACTGCACATGGGCCAGCTCCACATGGGTTGAGGAGGCCCGGGGTTTGAACCACAGAACTCCCATGTGGTAGATGGATGCCCTAACCACTGGGCCAAGTCTGCTTCCCTATATTCAACTTCTTTAGGAACTGCCCAACAGTCCTCCACAGGGGCTGTACCATTCTGCATTCCCACCAATTGTGAGTAAGAGTTCCTATCTCTCCACATCCTCTCCAACATTTGTAGTTCTCTGACTTTTTAATTGTGGCCATTCTGATAGGTGTGAAAAGATATCTCTTAAGTATGATTTGCATTTCCCTAATCATTACTCATATTGAACATTTTTTCACATGTTTTCTCACCATTTGTATTTCTTCTTTGGACAAATATCTATTCATGTCTTTTGCATTTAATTGAGTCTTTTTTTATTTTTGAGTTGTAACATCTCTTTACATATCAGGGATCTTAATCCCTTATTGGACATGTGATTTCCAAGTATTTCCTTCTGCTGAGGCAGCTGCCTTTTCACCCTTTTGACAAAGTCCTGTGAGGTGTACATGTGTTTAATTTTGAGGAGGTCCCATTTATCCATTTTTTCTTTTGTTTTGTGTGCTTTGGATGTAAGGTCCAAGAAACCACCATGTAGCACAAGGTCTTTAAGATGTTTCCCTACATTTTCTTCAAGCAGTTTTATGGTGCTTTTATATCTAGGTCTCTGATCCATTTTCAGTTGATTCTTGTATGGGATGTAAGATAGGGGTTCCATTCCATTCTTTTGGTTGTAGATATCCAGGTCTCCCAGCACCATTTATTGAAGGGACTTTTTCCCCATTAACATGGATTTGGTGGGTGTCTGAAAAACTAGTTGACCATGGAGGTGGGGGTTTATTTCTGGACTCTAAATTCCATAATACTGATCCATGAGTCTCTCTTTATGCCAGTGCCATGCTGTTTTGGCCACTGTAGCTTTGTAATATGTTTCAAGGTCTGGCATTGAAATTCCTCCCATGTTGCTCTTCTTTTTTAGAATGCTTTTGGTTACTTGAGTGCATTTTCCTTTCCAAATGAATTTGGTAATTGCCTTTTCTATTTCTGTCAAGTAGGCTGTTGGAATTTTTATTGGTATTACATTGAGTCTATAAATCAGTTTAGGTTGGATTGACATCTTCATGATATTTAGTCTTAGAGTAAATGAACACAGAGTGTCATTCCATTTGTTTAGGTCATTTTAAATTTCTTTTACCACTGTTTTGTAGTTTTCTGCATCTAGGTCCTGTACTTCTTTGACTAAGTTGATGCCTACATATTGAATCTTTTTGTTGCTATTGTAAATGGAATTTTCCCCTGATTTCTCCTCTGATTATGCAGTACTACTGTACAAGAACACTGATTTCTGCATGTGGATCTTGTATTCTGCCACTCTGCTGAACTCATTTCTTATGTCAAGTAGCTTTGTTGTAGACATTTCAGAATTTTCTAAACATAGGATCATGTCATCTGCTGATAGTGCAAGTTTTATGTCCCCTTTTTCTATTTGGATGCCTTTAATTTTTTTTCTTCTCTAATTACTCTAGCTAGAACTTGTAGTACAACGTTGAATAGCAATGATGATAGTAGGCATCCTTGTCTTGTTCCTGATCTTAGATGGAAAGCTTTCAAACTTTCCCCACTGAGTACAATGTTGGCTGTGGGTTTTTCATATTTGCCTTTTATCATATTGTGGCATTTTCCTTCTATTCATACCTTTTGAAGTGTTTTTTTTTTTACCAAGAAAGAATGCTGGATTCTGTCAAATGCCTTTTCTGTGTCTATTGTGATCACCATGTGTTTTTTCCCTTCAATTTTTTTTAATGTGGTGTATTATGTTGATGGTTTTTTTTATGTTGAGCTAACCTTGCAACCAGGAACAAATCCCCCTTGGTTGTGATGTGTAAGTCTTCAATAATGCTGCTGGATTCAATTTGTCAATATTTTGTTGAGAATTTTTGCATCTCTGTGTTCATTGAAGAGATTGGTCTGTACTTTTCTTTCCGTGTAGTGTCTTTATCTGGCTTTGGTGTTAGGGAGATGTTGGCTTCATAAAAAGAGTGGGGTAATTTTCCCTCCTCTTCATCATGTTGGAAGAGTTTAAACAGGATTGTTGTTAATTCTTTTTGAAATGTTTGGTTGAATTTGTCTCTGAAGTCATCTGGCCCTGAGCTTTTCCTTGTTGGGAGGTGTTTGATGATGGATTCAGTCTCTTTAAATGTGGTTGGTTTGTTAATTCTTGTATTTCTTGTAGTGTCAGTGTAGGTTGGTTGTGCCTTTCTAGGAATTTTCCCATTTCTAGGTTGTCATTGTTGGCATACAGTTTCTCATAATATCGTCTTTTGATTCTTTTTATTTCTGTGGGGTCAGTCATTACTTCCCTCCTTTCATTTCTGATTGTATTTATTTGCCTATTTTTCTCCTTTGTTAATCTTGCTAGCGATTTGTCAATTTTACTGATCTTCTCAAAGGACCAGCTGTTGGTTTTGATTTTATCTATTTTTTGTTGTTGTTGTTGTTCTCAATTTCATTTATTTCTGCTCTAATCTTTATTATTTCTTTCCTTTTGTTTGCTTTGAGGATTGGTTTGCTGTTCTTTTTCCAATTTCTCTAGGTGTTCAGTTAAGTCTTTGAGTTTAGCACTTTCTTCTTTTTTAATATAGGTGTTTAGGGCTATAAATTTCCCTCTCCAGACTGGCTTTGCTGTATCCCTTAAGTTTTCATAATTTGTGTTCTCATTTTCATTTGTCTATACATTTACTGATTTCACTTGCAATTTCTTCTTTGATCTACTGATCATTTAAGAGTGTGTTGTTTAGACTCTACACAGTTGCAAAGTTACCTTTTTCCTGTCTATTCTTGATTTCCAATTTCATTCCATTATGATCTAAGAAGGTGCTTTGTATAATTTCAGTCTTTTCATATGTATTGAGACCTACAGTGTGCCCTACATGTGGTGTATCCTGGTGAAGGGTCCATGGGCACGTGAGAAGAATGTATAACTTGCTGCATTTGGATGCAGCATTCTGTGTATCATTAGGTCTAACTCATTTATAGTTCTTTAAGTTCTCTGTTTCCTTGTTGATCTTCTGTCCAGTTGTTCTGTCTCATAGTGTGAGTGGTGTATTAGAGTCTCCAGTGATTATTGTACAGATGCTTGTTTCTCCCTTCAGTTTTGACAGAGTTTGTCTTATGTATTTTGGGGCACCGTGGTTAGGTGCATAAATATATTGTGGGTTGTCCTTTTAATTAATATATAATGGCCTTCTCTGACTCATAACTTTTTTTCACTTCAAGTCTGCTTTGTCTAATAATAGTATAGCTGTCCCTGCTCTTTTTTGGTTACTATTTGCATGGAGTATCTTTTTCCAACTTTTTACTTATAGCTGGTTTGTATCTGTGAGTCAAAGGTGGGTCTCTTGTAAGCAGCATATGGATGGCTTATGTGTTTATTATCCATCCTGTCAATCTATATCTTTTGTTTGGTGCATTTAATCCATTAACAATCAATGATAGGACTGTAAATGCATTGTTTACTTCCTACATTTTATTCTTTGGTTTTCATGTGTCATGTCATATTTTGGTGTCTTTTTTCTCTTGGTTATCCTTTCTGCTCTTCTTTTGTCTCTACTCTCCTCCAGGCCTTTCTCTTCTTTTTCTTTCAGGCTCTATGGCTTCCTTATTATTTCCTGCAATTTGGATTCTCTTTTACAAACTCTCTTAGTTTCTGTTTGTGGATATTTTATACTCACCTTCATATTTGGAGGACAGTTTTGCTGGGTGCAGAATTCTTGGCTGGTAGTTTTTCTCTTTCAGTCTCCTTATTGCATCATACCACTGTCTTCTTACCTCCATGGTTTCTGATGAGAAATCCATACTATTACTGGGCATCCCTTGTATGTGATGATTTGCTTCCCTTACTGCTCTCAGAATTTTCTCTTTATCTTTGACTTTTGACATTCTGAATAATATATCTTTTGGAGTATGTCTATTTGGATTTATTCTGATTAGGATAAGGTGGGCTTCTTAGACATGCAGGGTCATTCCTTTTGTGAGCATTGGGAAATTTTAACTATTCCCTTAAATACTATTTCTAATCCTTTTCCCTTCTCTTCTCTTTCTGGAACTCCCATCACATGTATGTTGTTGTCCATTTTCTGTTGTCATTCATCTCCCTGAGCCTCTGCTCATTTTTTTTCCCGTTTTTTTCCTCCCTCTGTTCTTTTCTCTCTTCAGTTTCAGCTGTTCTGTCTTTGGTATCACTTATACTTTCTTCTGTCCTTTCAAGTCTGCCTGAAATTGTTGTAGACCTTTAATGTGTTTTTGATGTCACCTATTGTGTCTTTCATTCCCATGAGCTCTGTTGCTTTTCTGTTCCACATTTCAAATTCTGTTTTTTGCTTGCTCAACATCTTCTTGATGTCATTCATCCCTTTAGCCATATTGTCCTTCAACTCACGAATTTAATTTTGGAAATTGGTACACATCTTGTTAATTAGTTCTCTCAAATCCTGCATCTCTTCTGGGACTTTGATATATTCCTTTTCCTGGGCTATGTCTTCCATTTTCTTCTTCTGGCTCATAAATTTTTGCTGATTCTAGGCACCTGATTAGTATGTAGTTTACTCAGATGCTCAATTTCTTTGTCTTTTGTTGGGATTTGTAGCAGGAGGCTGTGTGTTACTGTTGCTCTTTGATTCTTGATTCAACCTGGATCATTAGGCTTGTCCCTGTTAGTTGCTCAAAGGTGTAACACAGCCTGGATCAATCTGAAAGGGTCCTACCTGGAGCCTAAGAGCCTTGTAATTTGAACTTTCTTATAAAAAAAGTCTCTAGCCTTCTCTGGCAGCCCCCTCCCATTTTCTGGGTAAGAAATAATTCCACTCCCTTCTCCATCTTCAACAATCAGTCCCCGTTCATAGAGGAGATTGAGAGGGTCAGGTTTCTTTACTCTCTTGCAGCCTCCTAAGACAAACAATGGCAAGGCCTCCCTGGCCTGGAAGGGGCTGTGGGACACAACAGACCAAATTTGTGGGTCAAAACCTGAGTCAGCCTTAGATCTTGTCCCTCTCTTCCCTGTTTTCTGGGAAGGTACATCCTCCACAATCAGTGCCAGCTATAAGAGAGGGAGATTGAGAATGTTGGATTTCTCCAGTCCTGTTTAGTGTCCCAAGGTAGACAACAGTGTGGAAGGGCTGGTGGGACACAGCAGACCAGAACTGTGGGTCAGAAGCTATCAGCCTTAGGCAGTGCCCCTCTCTCTCCCCTTTCTGGGGATGGTAGATCCCTGGATACCCCTTTGTAGTCAGCTCAGAGACCTTTGTGTCCTTTTTAAATTTATTTTTAAAAGATCCTTAGATTACATAAAATGTTACATTAAAAAATATGAGAGATTCCCATATGCCCTACTCCCTACACCTCCCACTGTTCCCAACATTACTAACTTCTTGCACTAGTGTGCCACAATTCATTACAATTGATGAACAGATTTTGATGCATTGCAACTAAGCATGGGTTATAGTTTACATTGTAGTTTATACTCTCTCACACTCAATTCTGTAGGTTATGGCAGAATATATAATGGTCTGTGTATTAATCAGGGAAAGGGGTACTGATGTAAAATACCAGAAATTTTTTTTTAACAAAGGGTATTTATTTGGGGTAGGAGCTTATAGATAGCAGACCATAAAGCATAAATTACTTCCCTCACCAAAATCTATTTTCACGTGTTGGAGCAAGATGGCTGCTGACATCTGCAAGGGTTCAGGCTTCCTGTGTTTCTTCCCTTCCAGGGTATTTCTTCTCTCTGGGTTCAGGGTTCCTTGCTTCCCAGGGCTCCAGCTTCAGCATCAAACTGCAATATCAAAACTACAACATTAAGAACACTTAACTCTGTCCTTTGCCTTGCCTTTTATCTTTGTGTCCCTGCTGATCAAAGGGTGGGGACTCAATGCCCTTCTGGCACAAGTGACTAACATAATTACCTAATCAAGTAAACCTATGAATCCAACATAATTTAATATGCCCCCCTAAAAAAGATCAGTTTACATACATAATCTGATATTTCTTTTTGGAATTCATCCATAATATCAAAATGCTACAGCCTGTATCTGTCATTGCAATGTCATTCAGGTCTATTCCAAGTCCTGAAAATGCGCCCATATTATACCTCTTTTACCCTTTCCCTGACTTCAGCACCACCAGTGGCCATTATCTCCACATCAATGAATAGTTTTTCCATTGATAGAACCACAGTACATCTATAGTAGAACACCAGTAAGTTCACACTAATCTATATTTTATTCTCCAATCCTGAGGATTCTGGAATGGTGATGCCAGCTCTACCTGAGAGGTGACTTTGAACTCATTTGGCTAATAGATGAGACTTTCTTGCTTGCAGTTGTTGACTTTCTCAGTTTCTTGGTATGGTGGTTGTCCATCCTCACCTCCTTGTTAGTTGTCCTGGGTGAGGCCAATGAACTGGAGAGTAGGTGTTACACCTCCACTGAGTCTCAGGGCCCAGCTGACACATGAACCATCCAGAAATTTAAGTCTTTTGGATGTACACCTACCAATTCCAGCATCAACTATAGGTTCAAATAAAAGAGACAGAAGAGGCATGTGTAGAGAAGCACATTTGAGTCCAACTCTGTCACACTTGGGAGCACAAACTCCAAAGGAGGACCCAGTGGCCAGGCAACAATCTCTGGAGCTATCTGCCCTGAACATATGAGCTGGGTATCTCTGGATCCCTCAAGTGTCCCACTATTTGTGGTAGCATCTGCTTCGGCAGTCTATGACATCCTGCAGAGACATTTTAAGTGTAAATCTCTGATGGCCTCCTGGCTTACTTTGAAGTCTCTTAGCCATATAAACTCATGTATCTTTACCTTTCCCTCCCTTTAGTTCAGTGTCCAGTCTCATTCCTGGGAGTCATGTCCCATATTGGGGGAGAAAGTAATGCATTTTTATGCTGAGTTTGGCTTAGGGAGAGGGCACATTTGAGTAACATGGAGGCTCTCAGGAAATAACTTCTTAGGTATCCTACATCACTAGGATAAGTTACAAATTTAAGAGCAAAAAGTACATAAGCATAGTCATCAATCTCAAGGGTATATCAATAGGCCATCCTTTTTCACTAGTCCTTGCTCCTTGGGGGATTGTTGCTGTAGCGTTAGAGAATGTGGCAGAGCTCCCAAGGATAGGACTTCAATATTCTTTCAGTTATTGTGTGAATCTCTACCCACTGTGGCAATGCCCCATGAACATTTGAACATATTTATATACCTTGTATATATCCCCACATGAACTTCCTTCCATATATCCCCCATCATAGACACCCCACACCAGTGGTCCTCCCCTACCATAGGTGTAACCCTTTTGTTATCTAAAACTTCTTCAAAAATGAAGCCAAGAATATTTTCAAATTCACTTAATAGGAAAATGAAATAATAACGAAAGGTTTAAACATCATAAATAAAATACATAACAATTTAAGAAAACAAAAATAAAATAGGGTTAAAAAGGAGTATTTAAAAAATGAAAAATAGTTAAAAAATTAAGTTTTGCCTTTCATCACTGTAATATATGTTGTCCTATATGTACAGTTACATTTTCTTCCATTACTTCCCCAGTATTTTACCTTTTTCATTTTTTCTTCAAAGCAGTTTTAGGTCACAGTAAAGTCATACAGAATATAGGGGACTCCCATATACCCAACATCCCCCCCCCCCCCGTTTTTCACCTTTCCTTCTTAAGAACCTTTTTTTCATATGGATGGTACATTTGTTGCAACTGATGTACAAATATTAAAACATAGCTGCAAACTATGGTCAGTGGTTTCTATTATGGTTTACATTTTAGACCATATACCTTTATGCATTTTTGATGAAACTTAACATGGCCTATATCCATCATTGCAAGATCATACAGAACACTTCCTTTGCCCCCTAAATACCTACTCTTCCATTGATCCCTTTCCTCCCTCTCCCTCCCCTCAGGACCCACTGTGCCCACAAGGCTTCACTCCTTGAAGGACAAGATTTGTAATTCTTGCAACAATGCTGACACAGTCGTCTGTACTCCCCTATTGGGAACCACCCATACTCTCCAGAGACACCCTCCCCTGTGTTTGAGAACATATCAAGACTCCCCTGTATGGGAGTTTAACTCCTTTCCACTCATTATGTGGGTCTCCCCCACTGATCCAACACACTATGACAAAAGCATCACTTGCACCTTCTCTAGAAGACTACTCAGGTATGCCCTGTCCTAAATGTACCTCTGTCCAGCACCCTAAACCAGTAGCCCTTCCTTGTCATATTGCCAAAACAATTTTCTCAGCATTGTAGTCTCAACCACATACCTGCCAATCCCCAGTGTTCACTTGCTACCTTCCCCAACCCTTTCCCCATTTCCATGGACCATCCAACCCATCCTCCTTACCCTAGCTCCCTGTCAAGCTTATACCACCCAACCCAATAGTATCCCTACACCCCTGTCATATCCCTTTACTGCACAACTACTCACACCTTATCATAGATTTCACCCCTATGGGCATTGGGTCACAATCTTCTCCCTTTCTATTTCCTGTAAACCTATCTTCCAGACTCTAGCTCCCTGAGTTGGCTCACTTAACTTAATTCTTATCAAAGAGGTGATGTAATATTTGTCCTTCAATGCCTGGCTTGCTTCATTCAACATAAGGCCCTTCAGATTCATTCATTTTATCCCATGTGTTGTACTGTATTCCTTCTTACAGTTGAATAATATTCCATTGTATGTATAGACTACATTTTGATTATCCATTCGTCTCTTAGTGGGCATTTGGGTTGATTCCAGTTTTGGCAATAGTGAATAATGCTGCTACGAACACTGTTGTGCATAATCAGTTCTTGTCTTTTTTTTTCAGTTCTTCTGGATATATACCCAGCAGTGGAATTGACGGGTCTTATGACAGAACTACAGTTAGATTTTTGAGGAAATCCCAAACTGTCATCTGAAATGGCTGGGCCATTCTACATTCCCACCAGCAGTAGATGAGGGCATCCATTACTCTGCATCCTCTCCAACACCTTAGTCCTCTGATTTCTTTAATGTCCACCATTCTGATAGAAGTAAGATGGTATCTCGTTGTAGTTTTGATTTGCATTTCCCTAATAGCTAGTGATGTTGAACCTCTTTTCATATGCTTTTTAGCCTTTTGTATTGCTTCTTTGAAGTGTCTGTTCAAATCACTTGTCCATCTTTAAAATGGGTTGTTTGTCTTTTCATTTATTTATTTATTTTTAAAAATTTATTTAATTCCCCCCTCCCCTGATTATCTGTTCTCTGTGTCTATTTGCTGCATCTTGTTTCTTTGTCCGCTTCTGTTGTCGTCAGTGGCACGGGAAGTGTGGATGGCGCCATTCCTGGGCAGGCTGCACTTTCTTTTGTGCTGGTTGGCTCTCCTTACGGGGTGCACTCCTTGTGCATGGGGCCCCCCTACGCGGGGGACACCCCTGTGTGTGGGGGGGCACTCCTTGTGCACATCAGCACTGTGCATGGGCCAGCTCCACACAGGTCAGGGAGGCCCAGGGTTTGAACCGCGGACCTCCCATATGGTAGACGGACACTCTAACCACTGGCCAAGTCCCTTTCCCATGTCTTTTTATTTTTGAGATATAGGATTTCTTTACATATGCTGGATATTAGGCTCCTATCAGATATTTGGTTACCAAATACTTTCTACCATTGTCTTTTCCCTTTCATCGCAAACTTCTTTCTGGTGCAAATGGTTTTAATTTTGAGGAGGTCCCATTTATCTATTTTTTTCTTTTGCTTCTCATGCTTTGGGTTTGAAGTTCATGAAGACATTTCCTATTACAAGGTCTTATAGATGCTTCCCTACTTACCTTCCAAGGTCTTTATGGTCTTGGCTCTTATAATTAGATCTTTGATCCATCTTTAGTTAGTTTTTGTATAAGGTGTGAGATGGCTATTCTTTTGGATATTCATATCCAGTGTCCAAGCACCATTTCTTGAAGAGGCCATTCTCTCCCAGTTGAGTGGGCTTGGTGGCTTTGCTGAGGATCAAATGACTGTACATGCCATGATCTATATCAGAACTCTCAGTTCAGTTCCATTAGTTATTGTCTGTTCTTGTGCCAGTACCATGCAATTTTGACCACTGTAGCTTTGTAGTATGCCTTAAAGTCAGGTAGTGTGATTCCTCCAATTTCATTTTACTTTGTCAGTATGTCTTTGAATATTCAGGCACTCTTGCCCTTCCAAATAAATTTCATAGTAAGTCTTTCCAATTCATTAAAAAACGTTGTGTTGATTTTTATTGGGATTGCATTAAATCTGTAGATTAGTTTGGGTAGGACAGACATCTCAATGATATTTAGTCTTCTTATCCATGAGCAGGGAATATTCTTCCATTTATTTAAGTCTTCTTTGATTTTCTTTAACAGTTCTTTGTAGTTGTCTATGTATAAGTCATTTACTTCTTTAGTTAAATTATTTCTAGATATTTGATTTTTTTAAGTTTCTATTGTAAATGGTATTTTTTTTTCTTGATTTCCTCATCAGATTGCTCATTATTGGTGTAGAGGAATGCTACTTATTTTTTTGCATTATTCTTATAACCTTTGACTTTACTGAACTCATTTGTAAGTTCTAGAAGCTTTGTTCCTGAGGGCTTTCTCTGTATAGGATCATGTCGTCTGTACATAGTGAAACTTTTTTTTCATAGTGTAACTTTTACTTTAAAAAAAAATATATATATATATATTTATTTATTTCTCTCCTCTTCACCCCCCCATCCCCAGTTGTCTGTTCTCTGTGTCTATTTGCTGCATCATCTTCTTTGTCCGCTTCTGTTGTTGTCAACAGCATGGGAATCTGTGTTTCTTTTTGTTGTGTCATCTTGTTGTGTCAGCTCTCCATGTGTGTGGCACCATTCCTGGGCAGGCTGCACTTTCTTTCATGCTGGGTGGCTCTCCATATGGGGCGTACTCCTTGCACGTGTGGCTCCCCTACACCGGGACACCCCTGCGTGGCACAGCACTCCTTGTGCGCATCAGCACCGCATGTGGGTCAGCTCCACACAGGTCAAGGAGACCCGGGGTTTGAACCATGGACCTCCCATATGGTAGATGGACTCCTTATCCCCTAGGTCAAGTCCACTTCCCTCCATTTAGTATTTCTTGAATGGCAGGTTTCTTATTGACAAATGCTGTTAATTTCTCATTATCTGTTAATATATTGAAGTCTTCATTTTTTGAATGCCAGATTTTCTGGATAGAGAATTTTTGGCAGGAAGTTTTTTCTTTTAGCACCTTAACTCTGTCATACCACTGCTTTCTTGCCTGTATGGTTTCAGATGGGAAATCAGCACTTAATCTTTTTGAGCTTCCCTTGTATGTGATGGATCTCTTTTCCCTTGCTACTTTCAGTATTCTCTTTGTCATGAGCTACAGTCACCCCTCGGGCTGAAGTAGTGGTTTGCTGGCCTGGCAGGGGAGCAGCTGCGGTAGGCCTAATTCCGCTGCCCCCATAATAGGGTGGTTGGTCGGGCCCACCGCCACCCCTGAAGGAAGCTCGGCATGGGCGCAGAGTGCCCTCGGGTCTCCCCTTCTCGGCAGCCATGCTTCCGCGGCCGCCCCACCTCCCGGATAGCGCCACACGATGCCTTGTAGGGCGGCACCCTTCTTCTTCTTTCTCCCTGCGCAGGCGCAGGGCGGAAGATTCCAGTCTGCCCTTTTCCCTTCCCCCGACAGCAGCAACAGCCAGGCGTGGGTGGAAAAATCCAGTCTGCCCTTTTCCCCTCCCCCGACAGCAGCAACAGCCAGGTGTGGGCGGGAAACTCAAGTCTGCCCTCCACCCCAGCAACAGCAGCCACCAATCCCTAAACCCTGCCCCTTCCCCCAG
Source organism: Dasypus novemcinctus (assembly GCF_030445035.2). Lineage (NCBI taxonomy): Eukaryota > Metazoa > Chordata > Mammalia > Cingulata > Dasypodidae > Dasypus > Dasypus novemcinctus. Next base: position 370,473 of record NW_026688178.1, on the reverse strand, counting down.
CAACAGCGACAGCCAATCCCTAACCACCACCCCTCCCCCATCCAGTACCACCCACTGACCTTTTGCCGGCAACCAATCAGAACAGGGCATGGCTTCGACCAATCAGCCTTCCCCAGCCCCTATAAAACTGTTGCCTCTCCCTCAGTAAAGTGGACTTGCGTGTTTACCTTGTCTCCGCGGTAGTTCTTCTGCCGTGTGCCCTCCAGTCCTGAGAGCCCCCGACAAAGGCCTGGCCTCCCTTGTCCCCAGTTCATTGCCTGCTTCTCCGGGCGACCCCTTCGTCGCCTGCTTCTCCGGGCGACCCTTTCGTCGCCGGCTTCGCCGGGCGACCCCGTCAGCCGAACCGCGCAACCCCTTGTGAGACCGATCCCTCGTCTGCTGCCGGACCGACCCCTCGTCCCAAGTGGGAACGACCCCTCGTCCCAAGCGGGACCGACCCCTCATCCAGAGCTGGACCGACCCCTCGTCCGCAGCCAGACCCCACCTCTACCGACCGAGCAAGCCGCCGCAATGAGCTTTGGACAATTTGACAAGTATATGTCTTGGGCAGAGGTGTTGGGATTTATACTTTTTGGGTTGTGCTGTACTTCCTGGACATGTACATCCCTTTCCCTCAGTAGGGTTGGGAAGTTTTCAGCCATCATTTCCTCCAGCACTCCTTCTGTCCCCTTTTCCTTCTCTTTTCCCTATGGGATGCCTACAGTGCATATGTTTCTGCCATTCAAATCCTTAAGTCCCTGCTGGAGTTTTTGTCTTTTCATCCTTCTGTTTTGCTATCTGATTTCAGATGTACTGCCTTCCTCATCATTGAGTCTTTCCTCTGTCTGTTCACATCTGCTGTTTTGTGCTTTCAGTGTATTTTTGATTTCCTGCATTGTGCCATTAATCACCATCATATCCATTATCTTTTTATGTATGTATGTTTTCAATTTCTTCAGTATATTCTCCCAGTGTCTTTTTTTAAGATTTATTTTTTATTTATTTTTCTCCCCTTCCTCCCCTCCCCCCAGTTGTCTCCTCTCTGTGTCTATTTGCTGTGTGTTCTTCTGTGTCCACTTGTATTCTTGTCAGTGGCACTGACAATCTGTGTCTTTTTGTTGCATCATCTTGCTGCATCACCTCTCTGTGTGTGGCGCCATCCTGGGCATGCTGCACTTTTTTACACTGGGCAACTCTCCTTATGGGGTGCACTCCTTGTGCATGGGGCTCCCCTATGCAGGGGGACACCCCTGTGTGGCATGGCACTCATTGCACACATCAGCACTGCACATGGGCCAGCTCATCCCATGGGTCAGGAGGCCCTGAGTTTGAAATTTGGACCTCCCATGTAGTAGGCAGATGCTGTATCTGTTGAGCCAAATCCGCTTCCTCCTGTTTCTTTTTAATATCCTCAGTCTCTTCCTTCACTTCATTAAGTTGACTCATGATATTTGGACATCTTTGATTAGTTCCATGTTCTGTATTTCCTCCTTTTTTTCAATTTGTTCATTAGCCTGGGCCATGTCTTCTTGTTTCTTAGTACGGGCCATACTTTTTTGTTGGTGTCTAGGCATCTGTTTATCTTGATGGGTTTATTCAGTTGGTTAGCTTCTCTTTCTGCTCTAGTGTTTTATTTTGTTATTGTTTTTGCATGTTGTAAGTTTTCACTTTGACACTTCATTCCTCTTATTGTATTTCCTTATCTGTGTTGTCTTGAAAAAAATATGACCAGAGGAAAGGAAAGAGATAAGAAGAGGAAAAGAATAATAATAGCAGTAATAATAATAAAAGGTAGAATAGGGGTCATACAAGACCTAGGAAAATAAATACTCCACATGAGTGAAAAATCTTAAGGACAGTGGAATAAGTTTTAAAAAGTGGAATAAAAAAATGAAATGAGAAAAAATAGAGAAAAATAATGAATTAAAAGCCTGGAATGATGAGTAGAGAGGTGAAAAAGAAATTTAATAATTTTTTAAATTGAAGACCAAGCAAAATAGGCAAGGTGCATGAAAAAGAACAGAAAACAGAAGATAGATAAATGAAGGAAAGAAAAGAAATTATGTAGGTAGAAAAAAATCAGTAAAATTGGGGGGACAAAGCGAGGGGAACACCACAAAAAAAAAAAAAAAACAGCAGCAGCAAGAACAACAAAACAACTGAGGAAAGACAGCCTTCTCTTTAGGCCCCTAAGGAGCTTCTCAGGCTGCTGGTGTTCATCATTCACCCTGCAGCCTACCTTCTGCAGGCAGGTGATGGACCCAGTTTTAGTGATTAAAATTTAAAAAGTTAAAATAAAGAAGGGGGACTTTTTTTAAAGCAAATAAATAATAGGTCCAAGAGCACTTAAATCAGAAAGAGTGCCAGCATATTCCTTGTTATAAACTACTAGCTGATGCCTGATAACCAGTTGGGTCACACCTTAGACCAGGGATCTCATACATGCAAGGCAGGACTCCCTCGACTGAGCTAAATTGTCTCCTTAAGTTAATGGGTCTTTAGAGAGCTAGGTGCCACCTTCCCCAGGTGTTTGTAGACTTCTGTACCTGCTAGAGTCTGGCTGATGAGGCAGTCTAGCCCCTCTCTAGTCTATTGGCTTTCTCTCCTCAGGAGGGCATCTGGGTGTGACAGCCTGCCTGAGGGGATCCCGCCTCCCCTCTCCCAGGCAGATTTGGGTTTCTTCCAAGATTCCAAGGGGCCTGAGCTGGCCAAACTCACCACAAAGAAACCACTGTGCAGCATCTGCCAGACCCCTCTTCCTCCCAGGGAACACACCTTCCCATTCCCTTGGCAGCAGCAAGCCAGGGGCCATGTGGCTACTTGCCAGGATTGTGGGGTACATGTGCAATTCCCAGCCACAGGGGTGAGCAACTCCTAGTTTTCTTCTTTATCATTCCAGTACCTTCCAGATGACTCAGAGCACCTTCCTGTTCTATAAATATCCAGAGCCCCTCCTTTAGATAGGTACCTGCCTTCTGGGTGCTTTTTTTGTAGGCTTGTAAGTCTCTACCTACCTTCTTCATCCCTTTTCCTGGCAGTCCTCAAGGCTGTTTTTTGGGGGGAAGTGGGTTTGGCCCAATGAATAGGGCATCCACCTATCACATGGGAGGTCCACTCTTCAAACCCCAGGCCTCCTTGCCCCATGTGGATCTGGTCCATGAACAGTGCTGATGCACATAGGGAGTGCTGTGCAATGCAGGGGTTTTCCCTAAGTAGGGGAGCCCCACGTGGAGGGAGTGTGCCCCATAAGGAGAGCCACCCAGCACAAAAGAAAGTGCAGCCTGCACACATGGAGAGCTGACACAACAAGATGATGCAATAAAAAAGAAACAGATTCCTGGTGCTGCTGCTAAGAATAGAAGAGGTCACAGAAGAACACACAGCGAATGGACACAGCAGACAAATGGGGGCTGGGGAGGGGAGAGAAAAAAATAAATCTTTTTTTTTAAAGTTGTTTTTTTATATTTGGTCCTCTAGAATATCCTCCCAGTTGTCTCTATTCCCTTGGCAAAAAAATGCTAGACCCATAGGAAAGGAAAGAGGTAAGAATAATAGTAATAATAATGCAAAAAATTTAAAGAGGAACAGCATAAGAGCTAGGAAACTAAGGAATATAAGTAAAAAACCATAAAAAATACAAAGGAATAAGAATAAAAAGAGTTGGAATAGAAAAAATTAAACAAGAATGAAAATAGAAAAAAATAGAATGAATTAAAATGCCAAGCACATCAGAAGACCGTAGAAGGAAAGAGAGAAAATGAAAAAGTGAAGACCAAAGAAGAACTGGTAGAATGAAAGAAAAGCAACAGAAGTCAGAAGGCAGAAAAACAAAAGGAAGAGAAATAAAATAGGTTGAAAAATGAGTTTAGAAAAAGGAACAAAGAACAAAGAAAACAAAAGAGTAACAAAGAAGCCACCCTGGAAGAGCAGCCTTCCCTCTTAGGCCCCCAGAGACCTCATAGGCTGCTGGTGTTCATCAGTCAGTCACCTACAGCCTGCCTTCCACAGGTGATGCATCCAGTTTTACCAAGTGAAATAAAGGAAAAAGAAAAAAATCCAAGAAACCATTTAAAAAACAATAGAATCTCAGCCTTATGTCCCTATCATGAGGTGCTCACTGTGTGCCTACTCTCTCTGGATCCCTTCACTCAGGAGGTACCAGGGCTCCAACCAGGCAACTACATACAAGGCAGGGGCTTCCCTCTTGTGCTGCAGCAGCTCTATGAGCTAAACAGGCTTTTGGAAGCTTGTCTGGTTCTTCCTGGCCCTGTTTCCCTTAAGAGTTGGACTTTCTAACAGCTTTCAGGGGCTGGGCTAGTTGGGTGCCCATCCCTGCCCCTCCTTGATCAAGTTTCTCTCTCCCAGGGTGGCTGGGTGTGACAGTCTGCCTGAGCAGATTCCCCCTCCACTCTCCCCAGGGCCACCTTAGTGCTGGCTGACATCCTCCCTGAGATTCAAAGGGGGCTGAGGTTTCCAAACCCACAGAAGAGAAACCACTGCCCACCCTGCAGCAAACCTGCTTCTTCCCAGGGAATGCTCCCTCCCCCTCAGCTGGCCTTTGAGGGCCAGGGCGTCCATGGAGGCTATTTGCCTTGAAGGTGGGGCTTGCCCACCACCTTTTCCAACCACAGGGGTGAACACCTCATGGTTTTCCTTTGAGCTCTTTATCTCTTTGTCCATCTCCCTCCTGAATGATGCCTGCTGCCTCTTGCTCCTTGGATTCCCAAAACAGCTCACTCAAGTTAGGCCCTTGCCCCCTCTCTCCCATTTTTTTTTTTCAAAAGAGATGAGCAGTTACCCACTTCCATCGACACCATTTTCCAGATTAGTGCATCTACAAATTTTTAATCTGCTCAGTGAGTGAAAGGAAAACATGAGAATTATGTCTCCCCAAGTAGAGAATATCAATAAAGGGCTATAAAGTATAAATTTAGTGGAAATAGAAATTCTGGAGTTGAAAAGTAGAATGATGTGAGAACTTCTCTAGAGGTGGTCAACAACAGGTGTTTCCCTGACTAAAGAGCTAAACAATTCCCTCAGCAGCCTGGAGTGTGCACCTTCCTATTTCAGTCCTTCCTCTCCCAGATCATGTGCACTTCAGAAGATGTAGCAGTGAGACCTTCTAGTTTTCTTATTAATTTTACTGGCACTAGTGATGTTGAGTGAATTTTCATACCCTTGCTCATGTTTAACTCGCTGCAGATCCTGTGATTTAGCATATAAAGAGGAGGGGACTTGGTCAATTATTGTGTTTTCAGAGACCTCTACTTCCTTCTGAGAACCAAAAACTGCACCCAGCCTGAATGAAAATATGCCAGTGGAGACACAGCTCTGTACTCAGAGATATTCCACATCCTGGCCTCTGAGTCCCCATGAAATTTACAGGAAAATTTTGCCCTCCATTAACAGGGAGAATTAGGACTCAAATTTCTGTGAACCCCAATATCCCTCAGAGAATCTCACATATTCCTACCCAAGTCAACCAGATCTCAATGAAAGCCCTCCTCATATTATATAAATTAGTCTATCACAGTCTCACAAGGGAGAAAGGTGATTGTTTTCTCTATTAAAGATACTTATTGAAGCCATTTAAATTGGAGAATTGGTTTTTCCATTTCTGTAAACAAAAATGGCTGCTGGGATTTTTATAACTATTATATTGAATCTGTAGTTCCCTGTGGGTAGTGTTGATATTAGAACAATACAGTCTTATCATTGTTGAACAATGGATGTTTTGCCATATGTTTAGGTCTTCTTTAGTTTCATTCAGTTGTTTGCTAGTGTTCATGTGTTTTATCCTTTCATTAAATTCATTTTAGCTATTTTATTTGTTAGCAGCTAATTGAATAGACTTTTTTTTTGCTGTGCTGTTTAAATGAAAGTGACTTTTGTGCCTTTATCTCCTACTATGCAAGTTTGCTTAATGCCCTTATTGTTGCATTAGTATTGTTGTGGCTTCTTTGGAATTATGTATTTAAAGGAGTATGTCATCTATAGGGATAGCTTTCCTTCCTCCATTGCAGTATGGATGACTTTATTTCTTTTTCTTACCCAATTGCTCTGGCTAGTACAATGTTGAAAAGCAGTGATGAAAGTTTGTTAACTTATCTTGTTCATGAACTCTTGGGAAAGATCTTCAGTATTTCACTATTGAGTGTAATGTTAGCCATGGATTTTTTAAATGCAGCTGTGAACAGAGTAGAATGACTTCCACAAATGACCATACACATAGTGAGCAGCAGAAAGTCTCCAGATTATAGGCATCCTGTGCGTGCATTTCTGAAATCCTGGAATGTGAGTTAGTTGTAGGATACCTACATTTTTGTGGTTTTGAAGAACTTAATTCTTGCTAATGTCCATATGTTCAAGGTTTAATAAGAAGATCATGATAGACTATGCCTGAAATATTTTGATGTGTTCTTAAATTTTAAAAATTCAATAAACCCTATTAAATAAATTTTTCTTTCCTCAGGTTATTTATAAAATAGTATTTTAATTGGAGTAAGAACAAGTATTACCAGAATCCTTGAGGACCATGTGTGTGTCTGATGATAGGTATCAAGCCATATGGTGGTAATATTGTAGTCCAGATATAAATGATGCTGAACCTATTTGATTATGAATCTAAAGCAATAAATAATTTTCAGAATTTGCTGAATATGAACCATGATTGCTAACACCAAATGTGTATGAAAATAGATTCATTTAAAACTAAATAGAAAATAACTGTAGTCATAAAGTATAAGAAACTAAAATCTAATGATTGTAGGAATACAAAACATTAAATATATAAAAACAAGATAATTCAGAAATGAAATATAGTATAACTTATTGAAATAACATATACATATTGCTTTTGAATATATATAGACTTTTATAGATCATTGATTTTGAAAATCTATAGATGTATAGAGAATGACTAGATTTTGGCAACGTGGTAATGTTTCTCAAGAGAGGAGTACATGTAAAAGGAACATTCAGTAGTCAGGTGGAGAAAGAAAATAGACAAGAAAAGGTGCAGTAGAGGAAATGAACTGAGTGAAGACCCTTCTTGGAAGAGTGGTGGAAGTATAGAATCTGAAAATATCAGGAAGAAATCTTCCATATTTTAAAATATTTCATAAAACCTGTAGAAAGAGAAACAGAGCTGTATTGTTAGAAAGCTATTTTCAGTTTCACTTCTGTCTATAAAATTTTTTTAATCATGAAAACCAAGAGAAAAAACATTGTTATTTTCAAGTATCAAAGTAATACAGGGAGAAAAGGCATAGGTGCAGAGTAATCCACAACAAATGAATGAAAGCTCTTTGTCGTGATCTATATTATGTACTGAAGTATACTTTCTGAAAAGTAGAGAACAGGCATTAAGAAAATGAAATAATACATAAGATATCATAAATTTAAAAAAACTCAAAGTGAATGAGAAGAAATAAGAAAAATGGAAATACAGCTCAAAATTGAAGTATAATCTCTTAAGAAATAGGGTGACAAGATAATGCTTGAGTAGATAAAGTGAAAAGCTGAAAGGGCTGAAATATTAAATGGAGAATGTTAAAGATTAAAGAAAAACACTCAGAAGTTGAGGAATGGTTCTGATGATCCACTAGCTGAACCCTGGGTGCCTGAAGCAGGAAGTGGGTGGGGCCATCCCCAGTCTGGAGGCCTTGGGTGGGCCCTGAGGTCTGGGTGGGGCCTGCACATGGGCAGTGCTGAAAGCTGCCCCTGCCCTTTCTCCCATGATGCTCAGCTCCAGGCTGCAGGCCTTGGCAGGTGGTGTCCAGGCTCCTTCAGCCCGGCCTTTGGTGATGGCTGTGGCTGCTCAGGTGCTAGGCAGCCTTGAGCTCTGTACCCTGGGAATGTTTGCAGGAGGTGTTAGTCCTGTGCACTGGGGAGGGTGCAGACCTGTGCTGAGTCTCATCCTTTAATACTGGACCTCCTGCTGCTGGAGCAGGAGGTGGTACATTCATCTGGGTGGAGCTGGGGGACTCCAGATCACTGATTTGTCAATTAAAGAAAGTCCATGAACTGGGTTTCCACAGAGCCGTTAAACAGATGGATGTGCTCCAGGATGACTGTGTGCTCCCCCTTGTTGAGGGCAGTTCTGTTTTATGTCCTTTGTCCTGCCTTGTCATGTCACCCCCTCTCACTAAGAGTATCCTGATGTGACTTTATGTTACATGGTCAAGCTATTAGGTCTATTTTGAGCATTTCTTTAAGAAAGGTTGGCTTAATGACTGAATGATTTAAGTTAAAAAAACTTGTAAAACATAGGGTGTGCAATGAGACACAGGCATATATACTTGTGTCTGGATGGCTTATCCAGCAAGGAGGTGTGTGAAATTGGTAAGTGGGTGTCTGGGCAGAGGTAGAATGGAGGGAACGGGCTGGATGAGAGGGAGGCTTACCTTTCATTGTGTACCTTTCTCAACATTTGATTTTTATTAAAATGAGTGTTTTTCCTACAAAATACACAATAATAAGATTCTGGGAAGGGATCATTATAGGCATTTGTAATATGTCCTGTTATGTGAATTTTCCTTCTAGGAAACCCCTAGTCAGCTGGACAATCCCAGGCAATGGGACAAAATTTTGTTTTTATATTCATGAGAAATATTGGTATGTGCTTTTCCATTCTTTTAATATCTTTTTCTGGTTTTGCCATTGGGTAATGTTGGCCTTATCTCATGAGTTAGGAAAGGTTCCCTTTGCATTGTTTCTGAAAGAGATTGTGGGGAATTGGTTTCATTTTTCCTTAAATGTTTGGTAGAATTTGCTTTTGAACTGTCTGAACCAGGCCCTTTATTTTTTGGAATGTTATTAATTATTGATTCAAAATTTTTATGGCTATAGGGCTATTCTGATGATCTATTCTTGTGTGAGTTTTGATAATTTGCATCTCTCAAGAACTTTTGAGTCATTACATCTAAGTTATAAAATTATTGGGCCTAAGGATGTTCATAGTCTTGTTTGATTATCCTTTTAATGTCTGTGGAAGCAGTAGTGATGACACCTCTTCCATTCCTGGTATTGGTAATTTTTATCTTCTCTATTTTATGTTTGGTTAGCCTAGCTAGAGATTTATCTGTTTGATCAGATCATTTCAAACAACAAACTAAGGCTTTAGTTTGGGCATATGTTTTGATTTCTATGTGATTAATGTGCAGGAGTGCACTCGCTGGGCTGTATGATAAGTTTATGTTTAGTTTTGTAAGAAACTGCTAACTAGTTTTCAGAGTGACTGTACCATTTTATGTTCCCTTATGCAATGTATGAGTGATTCAGTTTTTCTGCATTCTCACCAGCATTTGGTATTGTCACCTTATGTTTTAGTTGTTTTAATAGTGTGTAGTTGCATATCATAATGGTATAGTTTGCATTTCCCTAATGACTAATTATATCCAGCATCTCTTCCTGTACTTATTTCCCATCCATTCATCTACTACGGTGAAATGTTTGCACATATATAGTGCCCATTTTCTAATTGGATTGTTTTTTTGTTTTTTTTTAAATTTCCCCTCCACCCTCGCAGCTTGCTTGCTGTGTTCATTCTCTGCACACTCTTCTGTGGGTTTTTTTGCTTGTCTCCCTCCTTTGTTGCATGGCCTGGCTGAGTTGGCTCTCCGCAGTACCTGTGGGCCAGGCAGCGATCCTCAGCCTGTGGGTGAGCCTGCCTTCACAAGGAGGCCCTGGGTTCTCTTCCTGGGTTCTGCTCCAGCAGCAGGAGGTCCAGTATTAAAGGATGAGACTCAGCACAGGTCTGCACCCTCCCCATATGGTAGACAGGAGCCCAAGTGATTGAGCCACAGCCACTTCCCAGGATTGTTTTTTCATGGTTAAATTTTGAGAATTTTGGAAATTCTTTTCATTTATTCTAGATATCTGTGTTTTTGTGGGTTTTTTTTTTTTTTTTGATATTTGGCCCAGTGGTTGAACCCAGGACCTCATTAGTGGGAAGCCAGCCCTCTACCACCAAGCCACATGGGCTCCCCTGAAATTTTTTTGTTTGCTTGTTTTTTGTTTTTGTTTATTTTAGCAAGTACTTTGATCTGAACCCAGAACCTCTTGTGGGAAGCAGGCACTCAACTGCTCGAGCCACATCCACTCCCAATATTGTAGATAGCTGTTCCAGATATCAGTTTCAGATAGTCTAGGTATGTGTTCTTTCTTTGTCATAGTTAAGTTTGAAAATATTATTCTCTGTCTGTAGTTTGCCTTTATAGTTTCTTTTTTTCAGATCTGTAGTTTTAAAATTTGGTGAAGAGCTGTGTATCATTTTTTTTCTTATTTTTTATTGACTTTGTAATAATATTACATTAAAAATATATATATGAGGTCCCATTCAACCCCACCCCCCACCCCACCTCTCCCCCCCCCCCCCCAGCACCACTCGTTCCCATCATCATGACACATTCATTGGATTTGGTAAGTACATCTTTGGGCACCTCTGCACCTCATGGTCAATGGTCCACATCATGGCCCATACTCTCCCCCATTCCATCCAGTGGGCCCTGTGAGGATTTACAATGTCCGGTGATTGCCCCTGAAGCACCATCCAGGGCAGCCCCATGTCCCAAAGACACCTCCACCTCTCATCTCTTCCTGCCTTTCCCCATACCCATCAGCCACCATGTCCACTTTTCCCAATCCAATGCCACCTCTTCTATGTGGACATTGGATTGGTTGTGTCCATTGCACCTCTATGTCAAGAGGAGGCTCAGATTCCACATGGATGCTGGATGCAATCCTCCCACTTTCAGTTGTAATCACTCTAGGCTCCATGGTGTGGTGGTTGTCCTTCTTCAACTCCATCTTAGCTGAGTGTGGTGAGCCCAATAAATCAAATTGTAGGTGCTGGAGTCTGTTGAGGCTCAGGACCTGGCTATCACATTGTCAGTCCAGAGATTCAAATCCCCTAAATATATCTTAAACCCCAACACTAACTGCACCTCCAGCACATTAGCATGAAAGTCTTATGAAGAGAGATACCATCTGAGTCATTTTTATTTTTTATGGATCTCATTCAGTGCACTCTCTCTTCAGAATCTCTTTCCATGTTTTCAAATATCAACTAGTTTTGATGATACCCCAGTCTTTCTCTTGCCTAACATCACAACCCCATTGATACTTCTGCTTCAGTGTCACAATTTAAAAAAAATTTATTTTCATTATTTTTAAAGGAGCTTTAGTTGCCATAGATGTTCCATCAAAAATATAGGGGGTTCCCATATACCCTACTCCCTCCCCCTAACAATTTTCCCCATATACATTATCCTTCATTAGTGTGGTCCATTTGTTTCATGGGATGAGCACATATTGAAGCATTGCTGTCAAGCATGGTCTATAGTTTGCATTGTTTCACACTTTGCACAGCACATTTTTGTAAGTTTGAGAAAATGTATAATGACATGTATCTGTTATTGCAGTATCATGCAAAATTATTCCAGTGTTTGAAAAATGCCCCATGTAATGCCTATTCTTCCCTCTCCCTCCCCTCAGAACCTCTTGTGTCCACTGTCTTTATATTAATGTTATGTTCTTCCATTATTAGAATAATAATAGTCTACTTATCCATAGGTGCATTCCTCCTGTTTGTTCATTCCTCTGTCTTTTGGAGTTGGGATTGTGTCACTTTCTTACCCCACAGTAATCCAGCAACAGCTACTTCAAATAAGTGTGGAACCCGACCACCTGGTTTCCCTAACTGCTGCTGCTCTGTCTAATCCACCATATCACTTGGCCTTTTGACCTACTTGCCATTGTGGTCCATTCTTACCTAGCAGCCAGAATGATCCTGTTAAAACCTCAGGCAAGTCTTGGCCCTTGTTTTTCTTTACTGAAACCTCCACACTTTCCCAGTTTACAGTAAAATGCAAGGCTATTACACTGGACTACAAGAACCTCCACAATCTGTGCTCCAAGTTTTAAAAGCAGTTTTATTGAGATATAGTTACATACCATATAAGCTATCCTAAGTGTACTTTAGTATAATTACAGATGTGTGCATTCCTCACCACAATCAAGTTCAGGACATTTTCATTACTCCTAGAAGGAAAGCCCTATACTCCTTAGAAGTCACCTCTCAATCCCTCTATCATTCCCCAGCCCTCCATAACCACTATAAATTTCATCTCTATAAATTTATCTTTCCATTTTATATTAATGAAATCATAGAATATATGGTACTTTGCATCTAGTTTCTTTCACTTAGCATAATGCTTTCTTAAATTATACAATTTTTTAAAATGAGGGAAGTTGTATGTTTACAGAAAATTCATGTAAAAAATACAGTGTTCCCATGTATCCCTCTATTGTTGACTCTTTGCATTAGTGTGTCAGCTTTGTGAGGCTTGATGAAAGAATATAAGATATTACTGATAACTATAATCCTTAGTTTACATTAGGTGTTTTTTTCCATCTACCTTCCTATTATTAACAATGTGTAATAGTGTCATCCATTTGTTATAATTCATGAAAGAGCAATCTTATATTTGTTAACCTCAGTCCATCATCCATAACAGATTCACTTAGTTAAACAATCCCATCTTTAGGCTTTTAGCTTTCCTTCTAGTAATGTACATGACCTTAAACAAATTCTCTCAACCATATTCACAAACATATAATTCACAGTAAGGTCCTACCATCACCACTATCCATTCCCAAACATTTATAATCAACCTAAATAGAGATTCTGCACAATTTAAGTATCAGTTTTCCATTCTCTAACCCATTGTATCCCTTGGTAACTTATATTCTAGATTCTAAATCTGTGAGTTTGCTTCTTATCCTTAGTTCGTATCAGTGAGATCATACAATATTTGTCTTTTTGTGTCTGACTTATTTTACCGAATGTAATGTCCTGATGGTTCATCCATGTTGACGAATGCATCAGGACTTCATTCTTTCTTAAAGCTGAATAATATTCCATTGTATGTATTCACCACATTTTGTTTATCCATTCATCTGCTGGTAGTTATTTGGCTTCTACCCTTTCTTTATTGTGCTCTGAACATTGACATACAAATACCTGTCTGAATCCTTGCTTTCAATTCTTTTGGATATATATGCAGAAATGGGATTGCCAGGTCATTTGGTAATTTTAGTTTAACTTTTTGAGTTACTGCCAAGCTGTTTTCCACAGCCAATACATTATTTTATATTCTTACCAACAGTGTATGAGGTTTCCTATTTATATGCATCCTTACCAGCACTTGCTGTTTTCCAATTTAAAAAATAATAGCCTTTTGAGTGGGTGTGAAGGATAGCTCATCATGCTTTGATGTGCCTTTCCCTAAAGGCTAATAGACTTGAGCATCTTTTCATATGCTTATTTACCATTTGTGTATCTTCTTTGTAGAAATGTCTATTTAAATACTTTGCACATTTTTTTTTAAAGATTTATTTATTTATTTAATTTCCCCCCCTCCCCTGGTTGTCTGTTCTTGGTGTCTATTTGTTGCGTCTTGTTTCTTTGTCTGCTTCTGTTGTCGTCAGCGGCACAGGAAGTGTGGGCGGTGCCATTCCTGGGCAGGCTGCACTTTCTTTTCACACTGGGTGGCTTTCCTCAGGGGCACACTCCTTGCGCGTGGGGCTCCCCCACGCGAGGGACACCCTTGTGTGGCAGGGCACTCCTTGCGCGCATCAGCACTGCACATGGCCAGCTGCACACGGGTCGAGGAGGCCCGGGGTTTGAACCGCGGACCTCCCATATGGTAGACGGACGCCCTAACCACTGGGCCAAAGTCCGTTTCCCAACTTTGCACATTTTTAATGTTGTTTTTTTTTTTTTGTCATGCCCAACTCCCTTGGAGGTAATTGAGTGATCAAGCTCTTTCTTCCTTCTCCACTTGTCACTGGCTATATCCTTGATGTGGAAATAGCCCCTCACCATTTGCCTGCTTCCTCCTCCTCCTTTGATCCCCATCTCCAGTCTTGTCTTCTCTGACTTAGGTAACCTTTTTTTTTTTTTTTTTTTTTTTAGGTACCAGGACTGGGCATTGAACCTGAACCTGGGACCTTGTACGTGGGAAGCTGGCACTGAACCACTGAGCCACATAGGCTCCCTTGAGTTGGTTTATTCATTTGTTTGCTTGTTTGTTTTTAGGAGGCACCAGGAACCAAACCTGGGACATCCTATGTGGGCAGCAGGTTGAACTTAATCCACTCACAGCATCTTTCTTACCTGCTCTGTTATCCTACCATTGACCCCTCTTCTTCAAGTTGTATTTGCTGATTCTTTATCTCTTGCTCACTGGATCACCTAAACAGTCCTAAACAGTCACCATGCACTCACTTTATTTAATAAAGTGTAAAGGGTGGAGACGGTGGCTCTTTCCACCATCTCTATGATGACCCTCCTTGTTGGGTAGGTGGTTTCAGACCATCATATTTGCAGCCCTTGAATGTAGTTGAGGCTCACCATGGGCTTTGAGGGAGGCCCAACTTGGATGGAATTGTGACTCTTGTGAAGTCATTTCCACAGTGGTTTACCTTAAGTCAGACTTCCCTGTACTTAGATCCTGACATGTACTTTGTGGGTCACTTCAGGAAAAGTACTTTGAGATCTTTGTACCTATTCCTCATCTGTAAATTGGTGATAAAAAAAAATACCTAATTTTTCAACTTTGTTTTATAATTGAATCTAATTTTAGCTTGCCTGACTCCCCAGATAGTCTCCTTCCAATCCTGTTCCCCAGAAAGGAGAGTGATGGACTCAGTGGGTCCCATGCTTTTTAAAACATTTTTTAAAAATTTATTAGAGTATACCACTCATACATAAGCATACATAAACATTAAGTGTATAATAATAGTTGTGAATTTACAAAACAAATATATATATAACATGATATAGGACTCTCATACCTCACCCTATCACCAATACCTTGAATTGTTAAACATTTTAACCTAATGATTAAAGAGCATTGTCACAATATTACTACTAACCAAAGTATTTTCCCCCAACCCACCCTATTATTATCTTTATATCATTTATATATGATCTTTCATAAATAATAAGTATGGTAAAAATTGTGAAGTTAGAAAGCAAACATGTGTAACATCATTCAGGGGTCCCATACATCAACCCTCCACCAACACCTTGCATTTTCATGAGATGTTTCTTACAAATTATGAAAGATTTTTGTCAAAATCTTGTTGTTCTTATCTTACATTTGGTGTATTTTCCCCCCAACTTACCCTATTATTATTTTTTAACTATATTTTTATGGCAGAAGTTGTAAACTTATAAAACAATCATGCACATGTACAGAATCCCCAAACAACACCCCTCTATCTGAACATTTGTTACAGATAAGATAATATCATCTGATTGTTACCATGACCATAGTGTACATTTGGCATACATTTTCCATACTGCCCCATTATCAACACAGTACATCTTTGGCATAGATGCAACAATATTATATTATTACTGCTAATCCGAGTCCATAGGTCACTCCAGTTGTATTTTTCCCATACTTCTCCACATTCCCACCACCTTACAGTAGTGATGTACATTTGCTTTAGCTAACAAAGGACACTCTTGCATTTGTACCATCAAACACAATTCTCATCTACTTCTTGGTTTGCTGTGCTATTCAGGGTTCCTAGATTATTCTTTAGCATTCTGTCAATTGGCATTTCATATCTAGATTACCATTTTCAGCCACATCCCCATTTATAAACTAGCTTTTACTCACTATGTGTTACCATCCGCTCTATACATTTCCACACTTTCACAGCAAAGCTAATTAAAACTTATGTACATTAACCATCAGTAGTCCATCTCAGTCCTCCTCTTATCTCCTTTAAGAATCTACCATGTACCACCACATCTTGAAGATACTTTCCTACCATTTTTTCTAGAAGTTTTATGGTTCTTGCTTTTATTTTTAGGTTTTTGGTCCATTTTGAGTTAATTTTTGGATAAGGTGTGAGATAGGGGTCCTCTTTCCTTCTTTTGGCTATGGATATCAAGTTCTTTCAGCACCATTTGTTGAATGGACTATTCTGCCTGAGCTGTGTGGGATTGACAGGCTAGTAAAAAATGGCTTGACCATACATGTGAGGGTCTGTTTCTGAACCATCAAATTGATTCCATTGGTGTATGTGTCTGTCTTTATGGCAGTACCATGCTTTTTTTAAACCACTATATCTAGGAAATATGATTTAAAGTCTGGAGGTGAGATTTTGCTTTTCCTTTTTAAGATGTTCCTGGCTATTCAGGATCCCTTACCCTTCCAAATAAGTTTGATAATTGTGTTTTCAATTAAAAAAAATTCTGGTGGAATTTTCATCAGGCTTGCATTGAATCTGTATATCAATTTGAGTAGAATTGACATCTTAATGATATTTAGTCTTCCAATTCATGAGCATGGAATATTCTTCCAGTTATTTAGAACTTTTTTGATTTTTTTTTTTTAACATTGAGTTGCAGTTTTATGAATACAAGTGCCTTACATCATTGGTTAAGTTTTTTCTTGACTTTTTGAGTTTTATCTGCTGTATTTTATTTTCACCTTTTTTTTTCCTCTTTTAATTTTATTGATATAATCTTCATTTCTAGACTCTCTTCCAGGCCTCTCTGTCCTGTCTTTTCTTGTCAGGGTCTAGCATAACCTTTAGTATGTCTTGAAAATCTTGCCTCTTGGTTAGAAATTCTCTCAGTTTCTGTTTATCTGTGAATATTCTAATCTCACCCTCAGTTTTGAAAGACAGTCTTGCTGGATATAAGATCCTTGGCTGGAAGTTTTACTTCTATATTTAATATCTTAAATATATCAGGCCACTGTTTTATTGCCTCCCTGGTTTCTGAAGAGAAATCAGCACTTAATCTTATTGGGTATCCCTTATGTCATGCTTTGCTTTTCTCTTGTTGGTCTCAGAATTCTCTTTGTCTTTGGCATCAGATATTCTGGTTAGTATGTGTCTCAGAGTTGGTTGATTCGGATTTTTTTGGATGGGAGTACATTGTGCTTCTTGGACATGGATATCTATGCCCTTCAATAGGGTTGGGAAATTTTCTACCATTGTTTCTTCAAATATTCCTTCTGCCCCTTTTCCCTTTTCTTCTTCTCTGGGTCACCCATGACATGTATGTTTGTACATCTTTTGCTGTCATTTATTTCCCTGTTTCCTTGTTCAATTTTTTTCCATTCCTCATTTGTTCTTTTGTATGTTCACTTTCAGAGGCCATTTCTTTCAGCTTACCAATCCTTTTTGCTGCCTCCTTAAATCTGCTTTATATGATTTCAATGTTTTTAAATTTCATTTATCGCACCTTTCATTCTGAGATCTGCTAATTTGCTATGTATGCTTTCAAGTTCTTTGTGCTCCTCCAGTGTCTTCTTAATATCCTTAATCTCTTTAGCCATCTCATTGAATTTATTAAGGAGATTTGTTTGAACTTCTATGATTAGTTGTCTCAAATCCTTTCTGTTACTTGGAACATTATCTTGTTCCTTTAACTGGGCCATATCTTCCTGTTCCTTGGTGTGGATTATAATTTTTTGTTGTATTGGCATCTGGTGTAGTAGAGTATTTATTCTGGGTGTAGATTTTCCTCTTTAGTTTATGGCTTTCTGCCCTTTCTCCTTTGCTGGTTGTGCAGTAGGAGCCAAGGATGTAGTTGGTGCTCTAAGCTGTGGAGGCTTAAGCTGCCCTCATTACCCAGTGACCTATGAATCTTCTCTCAACTTTCTCCTTTGCCAGGGCTAGGGACAGAATCACAGCTGTGTGGAATAATTCAAGTTATGCAGGCTGTGACTGTGGCTGCCCAGTGAAACTGATGAAGCTTCATGCCCCTTTCACCCCTGCCTGGGGCAGGGACAGAGCTGCAGGCATGGGCAGCAATCTATGTATTGCAGGTCCAAGATGACCACAGTTGTCCTGGTAGACTTCCAGTTATTCAGTCCATGTCAGCTAAAGGTTCCTGCAGTTACCTGGATAGGCTGGTACAGGGTCCACTAGTTTCCCCCCTGCCAGAGGTGGGGCTGAAGGCTAGGATAGGACTGCAGGCTGATCTGGGTGAAAGAAACAGGTCCCTATGTTCACCATGATTTTTGGTCAACCTGGCTTCCCCTTCTGCTGGGGGTGGAGTTAAAATGGTGGCCATCAGCCTCTTTCTGACTTGGACAGGTTCATCCTTTAGCTGTTCTTAGGGTTAGACTCTAGCAAACTGAATTTACTAATCAGTAGCTGAAATCAGTGGCCAACTCTCTTCCTCCCCTGTTTTTGGGAAAAAGGAGCTTCCATTTCTAGCCAGAGGATAGCTCTTGGGGCAGCTTGTGCTGCTATAGTAGGATATTCACTGGCAACTCAACTTGGCTGGTAATTTCCCAAAGAGGCTAATGCAGGTCCCCCATATTCCTCCCTGCTGGAGGTGAGGCTGGGTCCTATGCTAGAGCTGCAATCTGATGTGGATGGAAAGGTGCTGGTCCCTACCAGCACTGGGATTTTTTTTTTTTTTTTTTAAAGATTTATTTATTTTATTTAATTTCCTCCCCTCCCCTGGTTGTCTGTTCTTGGTGTCTATTTGTTGCGTCTTGTTTCTTTGTCTGCTTTTTTGTTTCTTTGTCCGCTTCTGTTGTCGTCAGCGGCACAGGAAGTGTGGGCGGCGCCATTCCTGGGCAGGCTGCACTTTCTTTTCACGCTGGGCGGCTTTCCTCACGGGCGCACTCCTTGCGCGTGGGGGCTCCCCCACGCGGGGGACACCCTTGCGTGGCACGGCACTCCTTGCGCGCATCAGCACTGCGCATGGCCAGCTCCACACGGGTCGAGGAGGCCCGGGGTTTGAACCGCGGACCTCCTATATGGTAGACGGACGCCCTAACCACTGGGCCAAAGTCCGTTTCCCCCAGCACTGGGATTTTTATTCTGTCCTGCTTCCCCTTGTGCCCAGCATGGAGTTAAGATGGTGACTCCCAGCCTCTTTCTGACTTGTTCAGGTTCAAACTTCAGCTGTTCTTAGGATTATATACTGTAGCCCTCTCAATTTACTCATCAGTAGCTGCAGTTGGTGCCCAACTACCTTTTCTTTCCCCATTTTTGGGAAATAGAGCTTCCTATTCCAGCTGCAGAATAGTTCCCAAGGTGGCTTGTGCCTCCATTGGATGATGGGCACCAGCTTCCAGGGCATGGGGTGCTCTACTTCTGAATCTTCTCTGCAGATGGGCAGTCTCCTTCCTTCTGTTCTTTCAAGGATGTTGCATGAAACTCTCTGGCTTCCTGAAGCACCCAAACAGGTGCTTTAGATAGCACCATGTGATTACTAACTGCCCTGTAGCAGGAGCTGACTCTAGGAGCTCCTTACTTTGCCACATCTTGTTAGTTGTCCTTGAATTTTGGATATTTTATATATAGGTCTAAAGTTTCCTTTTACATTTTTGTTGTTGTTTATGTTTCTTTGTTGAGAACTATCTTTTCTTTCATTCCAAGAGTATTTACCTTTCTTATTGAGCAGAGACTGCTTTGATGCATAATTCCTTCTCTGGTTCATTTGGGACTGTATTGGCTGATTTTCCCCCTGGAGAATAGATGAGCTTTTTCCAGTTCTTTTTATGTTATGTTGTATAATTTGGGATGATATTTTGGTTGTGTGTGCTTATTATATAGTTAGAGACTTCTGAAAGATTGTTTTGGCTAGTTGGTGCCTTGCTATTCCATATGAATTTGAGGATCACCTTTTTCCATTCCTAAAAAAAGGTTGCAGAGATTTTGGTAGGTATTGCATTTATTATTTTTTTCATTTTTTTGGTCTTTTTAAAATTTTTTAATGTTACCTTAAAAAAATACAAGGTCCCTATAAACCCCCATCTCCCTCACCCCACTTTTCCCCCCATAACAACCTCCTCCATCATCATGAGACATTCATTGCACTTGGTGAATACATCTCTGAGCACCACTGCACCTCATGGTCAATGGCCCACACCATAGCCTACACTCTCCCACAGTCCACCCAGTGGGCCATGAGAGGACATACAATGACTGGTAATTGTCCCTGCAGCACCACCCAGGACAACTCCAACCCCTGAAAATGCCCCCACATCACATCTCTCCCTCCCACTCCCTGCCCCCAGCAGCCACCATGACCACTTTCTCCACACCAATGCCACATTTTCTTCAGTTACTAATCACAATCATTCATGAATAGAACATCAGTAAGTCCACTCTAATCCATACTCTATTTCTCCATCCTGTGGACCTTGGAATGGTTGTGTCCACTCCACATCTATATCAAGAAAGGGCTTAGATTCCACATGGATGTTGGATGCAATTCTCCTGCTTTCAGTTGTCTGCACTCTTGGCTCCCTGCTGTGGTGGTTCACCTTCTTCATCTCCATGTTAGCAGAGTGGTGTAAGTCCAATAAACCAGAGTGTAGGAGTTGCAAGCCTGTTGAGGCTCAGGGCCTGGCTATCACATGGTCAGTCCAGAGATTCAGGTTGATGTGGGCTATGGGTGGAAGGCTCTTTGTCTCTTCAGAAATAACTAAGCTGTTTGACTTGTGAGTGTGGAAAGATAAGAGACTGCAGTCCTGCCCTTGGGGACTGGCAGGGCTCCAGTCCCAGGAAATGTTTAACAATGCGGGGGCTATAAACTTTAAGTATTTAGGGGAAATGCAAAAACCAAATATGCTAAAGGCTTATCTAGAATGTCTGGAGTCCATGCTAAAAGCTTACCTAAGATGTGGAAGATATATGCTAATTGAAGCCTATTGAGAACTGAAACAAAGGGACCATTTGGCCTTTCCTCTCTGTATAAAAGACGTTTGAAAATCTTGTTCGGGGCTCGGGATTCAAACAGAAAGCTCCCGAGTCCGGCCGGCCGTCAATAAACCATTTTTCCTTCTCAAAATCATTCCTGAGTCCTGGCCTCTCTATACTCGAATAATTGAACTTCTCTTAAATTCCACAACATTAATGGCGACCACGAAGGGATAAAAATGAAGGCCAGAGACGGTAGCATTTTGCTGCCCCTTCCAAATCCCCGAGGAAGCCGGGAGGACTCGGGTGAACCCCAAATCTGGGCGCCCCTGGATTAAATTTAATCCAGAAAAGATGTGGGCTCCACCAGAATCTTCCCGACAAAAATCGAGGGCAATGGAAGGTCTGAAGAGAAAGATTCTGGGAACGAAAAAGAACTCCGAACATGGAAGAAGGTAAGACTCCCCGGGTGAGCAGAGTCTGGAAGGCCCTAGCTTTAATTGCTAGGAAGGGGAGGCTGATCACCTCCCGAGAGAACCCTAGTAGCCCCAGAAGGCTGGGGGGAAGCCGTTCTCTCTAGGCTTGGGAAAAGGAGGAAAACCGGGGAAAAGCCCTGGTGTTTTGGGTTTGTCTAACTGCATGTTAGAATCTGGTACTGGTCTTATATCCACTAAAGGAGTGGAGTCTCGATTTTAATAGGAAGGGTATTTATAGGTTCGAGTCCTAATATCCTGGAAATTGGTCTAGATTAAGGAAAACAAAACTTGGTTACAGGAAAATGGATCGGCTTTTCTGGTGGAGCTTGGTCTGGGTGTAAAGTTTAAACAGTGGAAAAGTCTAGCTGAAATCTTTTGTTATGGTGCTAATTTGTGAATGAATTCGCTTTATACCAAATGTTAAGTGTTCTGAGGTTTGTGATGGCTGTGGGGGCAGCCATGGTGAAAATAAATATATAAACTTGTGGGTCAGATTAGTGACCTTTGTGCTTCTGTCTGTGTCAGCTCAATGTTAGTGTCGGAGTTGTGTTCTTATGTAAAGTAGAATTACAGCTGAGCTGGAGCCCTCCCTTGCCATTGGCAAGGGAGTGAAATGATTCTGGGGCAAAAGCTGAGGAGTCTGGATGTTTGCGGAGTCTAGATGTTTGTGCATGCTCTGCTGTCTTGTCTCTGGTCTGGCCCTTTGCCGGGGCTTGGAGGCCATCTGTGTCCGCGCCAAGCACCCAAGTCTGTTGGGAATGTCCCAGTCAGGGCAGCTGGGTTCCTGGGAGAGTTGCCAAATTTGAGTAGGTTCTGTCTGCCCATTTTGGCTGAAAGCTGGAAAGGGGGGAGTGGCTTGCCCCTTTCCAGTGAGTCCACCCTTCTATTCATAAGCCGCATTCCTGTTTGTTGTGCACCCGACTGCCTGGAAGGGGGGGAAGTGAAGGAGGTGAAAAGCAGAATCAGAATAAATGCAGTAAAGTTCCCTCCTTAGGGTGTCAAAGCCAAAATACGTTTGCATTCTGCTCAGGTTCTTAGAAGGTATTGTAGTAACCTTAAGTAAGAGAATGTTCTGTGAAGGTAAAATTTGTGTTAAGGGTATAAATATAAAAGTTTTACAAAGCATTGTTTAAGGTATTTAAGTGGCTAATTGCAGAAAGTCATTATTTAACAAAACTGAATTGATAATAATAATAATAAAAGGCAATTTTATAACAAACTTATTCGGCAGCCAATCTCCCCTGCCAACTTACTTCCAAAAAAACTGTTTCTGGTATTACATGCTACTAAGTATTTAAAGTGAAGAAAAGTTCATTATTTTAACAAACTTGTTTAGTATTAATGGCAATTATATGTTGTAAGAAGTTTGCCTGGTAACTCAGTATGTGGGATATATGGAATGTGTTTTTATTGTTAAGGAAACAGAAGATGATTTTGTCCTAAGATAAAATGATTGATTATTGGAAAGAGTAGAGTGTGGGACAGAACCTGAATGAATACTGAAAGTGTAGAAGGTTTGTGGAAGAGAAATTTTTATGATTAAATTGAGTAAGATCAATATATAAAGAAAATCATTTATCAATAGCTTCTTGTGCTTTAACCTCATCATATCCTCAATGTTTGAAGAAGAGTCTTACCTCTTTTAAAAGAACATTTTATGTTCTAGAAATCAAATCCTGAAAAGTAGCCTTTTATTTCAAACTAACTGCAAGAGATTTATTCTTTCACTTTAAAGGAAAAATTAAAGTAATGGTTAAGTTCATTTAATATGTTATAAGTTGAATGAAAGGTATTTAAAGGTGTTATAAAATTAATAGGTTTTAAAAAATTAATAAAAACTGTAACTAAGAGTTAAAATCATTTATAAATGCATTTATATTGTAAAACAGTGGAAAGACAATAACTGAGATTATAGCTGGGTGAATTTATCCTGAAACTATTATTTAAGTGTAAATTCTACACTAACCTTTCCTTTGTTTATGGTTACTTCAAGCCTAACCTCACCCTTTGCCTTTGCCTACGGTTATTTCATAATTGAGAAGAGCTGGGACATCACTGTCTCCTCTTCTGGTATTAGTAACCCTTTCTCTCATGAATTCAAGTGTAAACTAAATAAATGGCTGCCTGATAGAATAAGGTTAAATGGCCACTGGAGTTTTATTATCTCCAAAATCAAAAGGGGGGTGGAGGGGGAGAAGTCTCCTGCCTTGACAGTCAGTGTTCCTAAGAGTGGCAATTCATGAGAGAAAGCAGTCTGTCTCCCTGAGGCTTCAAATAGCCTCAGTAAATATATATAAAATTAATCTTGTTACTTATCCAAAATTCTGCTAATTTCAAAGTAAAATATAAAGTTCTAAAACAAAATGGTGCTAAGGCATTGAGAACATTTTGGTTATTACAATCCATTAAGTAAGAAAGAAAATTCTTGTGGTAAACTGCATGGTCATAGTGCAAATTAAGAAGAGTTTCAAAAGTCTTTGAAAAGTTTAAAGTAACTAAAGTCATGTTGTTGTGCCAAACTATTCATGTCTGCCTATTTGCTCAAATTGTTGAGGTTAAATATGCAGTTATATTTATAAATATTCTTAAAGCCCAAATTGAACTAAGCAGGATGAGAAAGTCATAGAAATCTGATTATGGAAACAATTGGGAAAGGGCCTCCTCTTTGCAAGAGCTTTTAAGGCAAGACTAGGTGTGGCAGATTAAACCTATCTACTAGGCTAGGGAATTAAGAATCAGTTTGCCTGGTAATTTCCCAGTTTAAACCTTTGTCAGCCATAAATTGGAAAAAAAATAAATAAAACAAAACAAAGATTAGGTTAATTTTCACAGAAGAAAAATGTTGATGTAACCCGGCGGCCTGCTGCCTCAGTCTCCCACTCCCGGGTTGGACAGCAGTGGAGGAGACCAGTTTAGGCCAGTCCTATGGGCAGTGGAAGGATGCCCAAGAAGGAGCTAACTAAGTCGGTGCCATTTCAGCACTAAATTCTATTCCTTATTTGACAAAGGGGGGGAGCAGGTAAAAACTAAAATGGTTGGAATGTGATAGAAGAAGCAGTTAAATCAAACTTTTGCGTGGGAAAGTTAAATCTCAGATAAGCTGTAACTTCTGAAGTATCCAATCTATGGAAAAACAGGAAGAGCTTGCATGCTAGGCTTAGGGGTATAAATTGTGTCATTTTTCTTTGTTCGGGGCACCAGCCATATCTGGCTCTGCGCCCCTTCTTGCAAGATTGAGAATAAAGTATTTTCTTCTCCACAATCTGGTGAGCCTTATTTTCTTCCAGAAGATTTCTTTCCAACAAAATAAGGTAATTAGTGGCTCTATTAACAAATTTCAGTAAGTAAAGGAAAGTCCATAAAAACTATGGAGAGATCTTTCCTGGGTTATGATTTTTAAAAAATTAAGTAATTGTGTAATGTGTTTTGAAACCTGGAAGTCAGTATGCATGTGTTTTAAAACCTGGTAGTCAGTTATGCTTTTAAATTAATAATTTTCATAACTTAAAGAAAAGAAGTTTTTAGCTTCCTGTAAGGGAAAAAGAGAACATTCCTTGCATAAACTATTATGGTTTCAATTTTATTTAACTTGAGTGTAATCTCCCATAGTTAATTTATAAACTAAATTAACATATGAACAAAATCTTTACAGTAGTGAAAATTGTAAGTGAAAATTGTAAGTTCACATTGGTGAAATTAGGCTAAAGGGAAAAGATTGTAGATATGCTCTCTTAAATAGAGAGTAAATTTCTTTCATTGGTAATTGTAATTTAGTAAGTTTATTTAAACATGAGGTGTCTAGTCAATGCGGTTATAGTCAATTATAAAGAGTTTGTAAAACATCTTCCAAACTGAAAATGTTTAAATAATTCTAGTTGTAGAAGTCATTGTTAACTAAAGAAACTTAGATTGGTATTGGTAGCAGAAATAACTTCATGATAATAAACCTGTCTGAAGGCCACTGCAAAATACACATTTAAGTAAATGGTAATAAAAAGTTGTCTTGATTCTATTGGAAATATTCTGTTTTCATTCTAACAATGAAAAGTATTTTTCCTCTATTACTAAAGTAAAGTACCTATTGTTATCTTCATAGTAAAATTGTGTAAGTAAATAGTCATTTGATATATGTATTGCGTTAAGTTGTTTAAAATATATATATAAAACAAGGAATAAACTTTAACATTGTCAAACTCTTGTGCATTCGAACCAGGCCTTGTATACATTACAGGTGGCCTCTCCATGTGAGTTATTGGCTAGGCTGGTCACTGACCCCTCAATTAAAAATATGTGCTATATCAGTCTCTGGTTCTGCTCCTGAAGTCGATGGAAACTATATTGCAGTTTCAAGCTCCTGCAGCCAATAATGACTCGGTACAGCCAAGTGTACAGTGGATATCGCTTCCAGACTGGCACTGTTCCATGGTGCCAGAGAGCGCTATGCACCAGGCTAGTAGAATACTGGAAAATCTCTGGAATACTGGAAGGATGCTGCAACTTGCTCACTGCGTTGAAGAACATGCTAAGTGGAGCCATGATACCAGGAGACTGTAAGTAAAACTTAAACAATTGGCATTATGGCCTGCTCTCATGGAGAGATAACATGTAAAGTATTACAAACCTGAAACTCAAAACTAATAGTGGCAACTCTGAATCCTTATGCATTAAGTAATACATTAGTTAATATTAAGTGCTGTACTTTTATCCTGTACTAAATATATGCCTAATAATTGTAATGTTATCTTTTCTATTTTGGATCAAGTGCAGAAGTATATTAGACATGTTAAATTCCTGGTAAAATCATTTTCTAAACAGTTAATAACATGTCTATAGAATAAGGTGGCAGTCTCAGCCAGTCTCAAGTTAGCAAAAGTGAGGCTTGCTTGCTGATGGTGAGTCACCTATTGAACAAGTCAAAATTGCTAGAAATTGTACAATGAAAACCAAGGTGTAAAAATCTTTATTCTGTAGTTCTGATCACTCCCACAGGTGAAAACTAAGAGTATTTCCAAATTAGTGTTCTAATCCTGAGTGAAGCCAGTTGCCCAAGGAGTACCAGTTCACCAGGAGCATCTGACAGAGCGAATGAGTGTCAATCATTGAACAGCTTGGAATGTGTCTTCAGACAAAGCTAAGTGTCTGTTGCAATTTCTCTCTAAAGATGGATAACTTAAAAAAGAATATATGCTGTTCCCACCAGCTTTTAAGGAGTGCCATCTTTATAGGCACCTAACCTTGTCTACCTCTGTAATCCAATGTGTCCTCTTTTAAAAAAAACGGGTATTCCAAATTTTTAATTAAGTTTGTTTCTTTCAGAGTGAACATCTTATTAACCATATGAAAACTTCATCCAACTTCGTACAGAATGCCAGATCCATCTTCCTCCAGTTAGAATAAATTAAGAGTTTTACACCTTATTAGGCAATGACTACAGCCCATGGCCAGCAGGAAGCAGTTACAGAAAAGAGATCGTCTCCCTTCAGCACCCCTTTTAAATTAAAGGTGTAAACTCTTTAAGAGTAAAAGAAAAGTAATAGATGGATCTGGAACCTGACTGGAAATCCACGTGAGTGCCAGTGGCAGCAGAATAACTGCAGGAGGCCCCTGCCCAAGATTCTGCTGTCCAGAATGAAAAGTTCTAAACTTCTAAAAACGGTCCTGGATGCTGTACTAAAGACTGATAAATAATCAGTCAAGACAACAAACAGCCATCCACCTCATAGCTCCAACAATAATTATGCCAAAGCTTAGCAAGTTAATCTTTGGCAGAAAGGGGGGAATGATGTGGGCTATGGGTGGAAGGCTCTTTGTCTCTTCAGAAATAACTAAGCTGTTTGACTTGTGAGTGTGGAAAGATAAGAGGCTGCAGTCCTGCCCTTGGGGACTGGCAGGGCTCCAGTCCCAGGAAATGTTTAACAATGCGGGGGCTATAAACTTTAAGTATTTAGGGGAAATGCAAAAACCAAATATGCTAAAGGCTTATCTAGAATGTCTGGAGTCCATGCTAAAAGCTTACCTAAGATGTGGAAGATATATGCTAATTGAAGCCTATTGAGAACTGAAACAAAGGGACCATTTGGCCTTTCCTCTCTGTATAAAAGACGTTTGAAAATCTTGTTCGGGGCTCGGGATTCAAACAGAAAGCTCCCG
Source organism: Dasypus novemcinctus (assembly GCF_030445035.2). Lineage (NCBI taxonomy): Eukaryota > Metazoa > Chordata > Mammalia > Cingulata > Dasypodidae > Dasypus > Dasypus novemcinctus. The sequence continues at coordinate 343,171 of NW_026688178.1, read as the reverse complement.
AGTCCGGCCGGCCATCAATAAACCATTTTTCCTTCTCAAAATCATTCCTGAGTCCTGGCCTCTCTATACTCGAATAATTGAACTTCTCTTAAATTCCACAACAAGGTCCCCTGGGTATACACTAAACCCAAGCACCAACTACAGATCCAGTAAACGTAACAGGGAGGCTTGTGGACAAAATCAGATCTGAGTCCATCTCCATCACACAGAAACACAAACTCCAAAGTAGGGCCAACTGACATGGCACTGAACTCCATCTGCCATGACCACAGAAACTGTTGGTCCCTGTAGCCCTCAGAAGAACCAGTACCTGGGGTTGTATCTTCTTTATCTGTCTCTGGGACTCTGCTGAGGTGTGAGTAAGGGTGACCACTCTGATGACCTCCCGGCTCTTTTTGGAGACTCATAGCCACATAAACTCATTTGTCCTTTCCTTTCCTCCTTTTATTCAAGGTCAAAAAGCATTTTTAACTCCTGGTATTATATGTAGACAGACATTCTGCTGGTCCGAGTTGACCCTTTTATTCAAGGTCATTTTCTAGTTACATCATCAGCTGGTATTTGGTAGTAATCCCTTGGTGGAAGAAGTTGCCTTGCCAGTTTGCATACAAGGCAACACTTATTGCAGTGATGGAAGGCAAAACATCAAAAATAACGCTTTTGCATTTTTAAATTTTTTGGTACCCCAATTTATTTTTACCTTAATTTTTCTAAATTAATATGTATTCTATATCTAACCTTTAAACTCATCACTATATTTCATTTTACTACTAATGGAACCTGGCAATATAGGGCTTCATTTTTGAAGAAGTTTTGGATCACAGAGAGGTTCAATAATGTCAGAGGAGGAACGCTGGTGTGGGATGTTATTGACAGGGGACACATGGTTGGCAGGGAGTTCTACAGGGCATATATCCATATATCCAGGGTACATAAAGATGTTTGGATATTTTCATAGTTGTTACAATTAAAAACAACTGAGGGAGTGCTGAGTTCCTAGCCAGGGGAGCTCTATCACAGTCCCTAAAGGAACAGCAACAATCCCCCAAGTGCAATAGCAAAGACCAAAAAAGAAGGAAGACCCAACAATGAGCCCTTGATACTAATGATTATGCTTGTGAGCCTGTGCACCTGAGATAAGAACAAGGCCTAGAGCTGCAGTGTGCCTAAGAATTACCTCCTGAGAGCCTCTGTGTTGCTCAAATGTGGCCAGTCTCAAAGCCAAACTCAGCATGTTAATGTATTGCCTTCTCCCCATTTTGGGTATTGCATTTAATCTGCAGATCACTTCAGATACTACTGATATTGGAACAATATTAAATCTGAAACAAGGATACAATGTCTCGCCATTTATTTAGATCATCTTTAATTAATTAAAATTAATTAGGTCATAATTTAGGTCAAATTTAATTAAGTGCTTTGCAGATTTCAGTGTATAGGTCATTCATCTCTTTATTTAAATTCATTATCAGGAATTTTATTCTTTTAGAGGCTATAGTGAATGGAATGTTTTAAAGATTTTTTTATTTTTTCAAATGTACTTAGGTTACAGAAAATGTTACACAAAAACTATAAGGGATTCCCAAATGCCCCATTCCACACACCTCCCACCCTTCCCCACATTAACAACTTCTTTCATTAATGTGGTACATTCATTGCAATTGATGAACACATTTGGAGCATTGCCACGAAGCATGGATTATACTTTACATTCTTCCTACTCACTCTCACTCAGTTCTTTAGGATATATAATGGCCTGTATCTGTTTTTGCAGTGTCAGTGAAGACAATTCCTTGTTCCCAAAATGCCCCCATATTACACCACTTTTTCCCTTTCTGTGCCTTCAGCACCTCCAGCAGCCACTGTCTCCACATCAATGATATACTTTCTTCCATTGCTGGAATACCAGTAAGTTCATAGTAGAATATTAGTAAGTTCACTCTCATCCATATTTTATTCCCCAATCCTGACGATTCTGGAATGGGGATACCTACTCCACTTCTAATTGAGAGGAGGCTTCAATCCCTTATGGCTGATGGATGGGACTCTCTTGCTTGCAGTTGTAGACTCTCTCGGTTCCTTGGTATGGTGGTTGTTCTTCCCCACCTCCTTGTTAGTTATCCTGGGTGATGCCAGTGAACTGCAGAGTAGGTGTTGCAGCTACTGCAATTGATGTTTAATGCCCATATCACAGTGTTTTTTCCTGGTATGGAAAAACAAAACTGATTTTTTTTTAGTGTTTATCTTATACCCTGCAACTTTTCTGAATTTATTTCCTCTAGTAGATTTCTTGAGGATTTTTTGGGATTTTCAATATGAACGATCATACCATCTGTGAATAGTGGTAGTTTTTGATTTCTGATTTAAATGCCTTTCTCTTTTTTTGCCTAATAACCCTGACTAGAACTTTCCTTTTAATTTTGAATAGAAGTGGTAACAGTGGGCATCCTTGTCTTGTTCCTGACCTCAGGTTTCATTCTTTCATTTCAGGCTTTCATTGTTTCTCACATTGACTTTGATGTTAGCTGTGAGTTTTTTGTATTTACTTGTTGTGGTTGTTACCTTTCATTCCTATTTTTCTGAGCAATTTTATTATGAAACCATGGTAGATTTCATCAGAAGGCTTCTCAGTGCTATTGAAGTGATCATAGATTGTTCCCTCCATTGTTTTTAATGTGTGTTACTACAGTGAGTGATTTTCTTAGGTTGGCCCACCACTGCATTCTGGGGATAAGTCACCTTTGGTCATGGAGTATAATCCTTATAATATATGTAGTTTGATTTGATTTGCCAGTGTTTTGTTGGGAATTTTTGCTTCTGTATTCATATGGAAGTGGTTCTTTGTTTTCTTTTGATGTGTCTATCTGGTTTCGGTATCAGAACAATAGTAGCCTTATGGAATAATGAGTTAGGAAGAATTCCTACCACTTCAGTTTTTTGGTAGAGTTTGGGAAGAATTGGTGTTAATTCTTGTTTGAATGTTTGGTACACTTCTCCCTGAAGCCTTCTGGACTTTGATCTTTCCTTGATGGGAAATTTTTGATTATTATTCAATCTCTTTGCTTTTATAGGTCTGTTAAGATCTTTTATATCTTCTTGAGTCAGAGCAGGTTATTTTTATGTTTTAGGAATTTGTTCATGTCTTCTCGATTATCTAGTTTATTGACATATGAATGTTCGTAGTATTCTCTTATAACCCTTTTAATTTCTTCCAAATGAGTGTTAATGTTCCCACTTTCATTCCTTAAATAGTTATTTGCATCTTCTCTCATTTCTCTTTGTTTGTCTGGATAAAAGTTTGTCAGTTTTATTAATCTTTTTAAGGAACCAAATTTTGGTTTCATTGATCCTCTCAGTTGTTTTTCTGTGCTTTATCTCCCTTGTCTCCTTTCTGATCTTTATTATTTCCTTCCTCCTACTAATGTTAGGTTTAGTTTTCTCTTTCCTCAAGATATGAAGTTAGGTAATTGATTAAATATCATTCTTTGGTGGGTGGGGACTCAATGCCCTACTGGCACAAGAGGTTTCTGTAATTCCTTAATTAAGTAAACCTATGAATCCAGTATCATCTGATATGCCTAGAATTGAAATTCATCAATAATATCAAACTGCTACAGCCAATATCTAAAAGGGGAACAAAAAAGTTGGAGCCTTTATTTATCTATCCTATACTTATTTAAATCCAAGGTGGGAGCTAAAATATAAAAACTCAAGGATGTGGGCTGCTTAGAAAAATTCTTGCTCCTACTTGCCTTGTGAATCATGTTACCTTACAAACTGGGTCCCCTATCTAATGTCTGATGTGACCTAATTAAAACAATAGGCAGCTGCAGAGTCTTTTTAAAAAAATCCAAATTTTATAAAGAACCAATTAGAAAGCCCTGTGTACACCAAAAAGATACATTTTCAACTGCCTTTTGAAGGCTTAGAAGGAGGACTGCTTGATCCCCAAGTCTGAATGTGTAAACAATGTTTGGATAAGGAGCCAATATATTATAGGATATCTGAGTCATGGTATCTCTATTTACCAGCCCACTAGCCATACCAGAAATAAACATGCCCTAGATATGAAGTAGCTGGGCTAGGGTTAACCATAAGACTATCAACTCCCTATGGAAGGTTTGCCCATCATGAGGCAACCTAACAGCCACAGTAGAAGAACGTGTCAATATCACTGATTCAATTCTCAAAACAATTCGAGTTTCTATAGACACAGCAAATGTCATGCATAATGAGATGGCCTTAGATCATCTTCTGGCAGAACAAAGAGGGGTATGTGCAGTAGCCAATATCTCCTGCTGCACATGGGTAAATACATCAGTGCAGCTAGGGCTAAACACCCAAGCCATTTAGTTTCATAACATTACCAATCCTCCTGCATAATCGATATGAGAATCCATCAAAAACTCTATGCCTAAATTATCATGGTTCTTACCCATAATAAGTCCCCTAATAATTGGTATCATGCTCTTAAAATGTGGTCCCTGCCTTCTTAACTGCTTGGTGTACTTCATGAGTAAAAGTTTAGAAGCTATTAAACTGCAAATGATCATAGCCCAGAGCTATGAACGATTCTGTTGTCAGTATGCTGACAGTCAAGTATACCTTAACATAGCTAGGGCAAGATTCTGCTCTCCACTGGAACCTGTCACAACATCCACAGTCAGCAGGAAGCAGCTCCAGAAGCTAAACCTCCTCAACAGTAAGGAGAGGATATAAACAGAGGTGGAACTGCTACAAGGATGGAGTGCCCCTGGATGATTGATTACACATGGAAAATTTCACCTGTCCTTTTGTTTGAGCTATGCTTATTTTCAGGAACTAAGGGTAGGTTGCCAGTAACCACAAGAGCAGCCCACTTAGGGCTGCCAAAGATGGCAAATGGGCTCCCTGTGCAAAAAGTATTATAAAAAGTGCCATGTGCAAGAAGAGACCATCTGCATATAACAGAGTAGAGTTAACAATAATATTGTAATATTTGCAGCAATGGCAAAGATATTATATCAATTCTAAGGGACAATAATAAGGGGTATAAGGGGATATGGGATTTTTCCTTCTTGAGTAGTGAAAATGTTCTAAAATTGACTGAGGTGATGATAGCACAACTTTGCAATGGACGTGAGAGCCACTGAGTATACACTTTTAGTGGATTGTACAAAACAGGAGACTGTATAACACAGTGAATCCTGTGGTAGAAGATGGACTGTGGCTAACAGAATATGAAAATGTTCTCTCATGAACTATAATAAGTACATAATACTAATTCAGGGTGTCATTAACTGGGTGAGTTGGGGGAAAAATACACCAAATGTAAGATATTGGCTATATTTAGTAGTAATATTTTTACAATGCTTTTTCATGGTTTGTAACAATTGTTTCATAACAATGCAAGGTACTGCTGTTGGGATAATATATAGGAGCCCTGTATGATGATATTCATGTTTGTTTTGTAAGTTCACAACTTATACTATACACTTATTATTTATGGATATTCACATATGAATGATAATCTTCAATAAAAACTTAAAAAACAAAATAAAAAGTTGTAAAACTAAAGATAGGAGGTAGCATGATTGTAAAATAAACATAATTATTTCAAAAGTGAGGTTTATTCTCTACAACAAGAGAGGATGATAAGGTAAATATACAGCAGAGGTGATACAGAAAGTTTGCCTTCTAAACAAGACACTCAGTTAAGGAAAACCTTTTATAACTTCTTATTAAGAACAGACTGATAATACAAGAAAACTTTAACTGAACAGAGAGAAAACCACGGTATGAAGTGATTTTGTATGAAGCACTGTATGAAGATATTGTCTGATGGGAAAACTCTTAAAAATCTTATAAACCTATCAAATCTTAGCCACCCTGTGCCATGACAAAATCCATTTTCTGCAAACCTTCAACTTTCTGTATCAACTCATGATTGTCCTACATGTTCCCATTTCTTTCTACAATAACCAGTTTATTTTACTTTAAAATTTAAGACAAAACTTTATTTTCCTTTAACAAAACATATCTTGCAAATGTATTTAAATGATCAAAAAGATCTTGGAAACTCTCTTCAAGGTAACAATCTTGAAAACATAATTTTTCTTTCAATATAATCATGGAGGTGAAGAAGGTCAACCACCCATGTGGAATCTAAGCCTCCTCTTGATATAGATGTGGAGTGGACACAACCATTCCAAGGTCCACAGGATGGAGGAATAGAGTATGGATTAGAGTGGATTTACTGATATTCTGTTCATGAACTATTGTGATTAGTAATTGAAGAAAATGTGGCATTGGTGTGGAGAAAGTGGCTATGGTGGCTGCTTGGAGTAGGGAGTGGGAGGAAGAGATGAGATGTAGGGGTGCTTTTGGGACTTGGAGTTGCCCTGGGTGGTGCTGCAGGGACAGTTACTGGACATTGTATGTCCTCCCATGGCCCACTGGGTGGACTGTAGGAGAGTGTGGGCTCTAATGTGGACCATTGACCATGAGGTGCAGCAGTGCTCAGAGATGTATTTGACAAATGCAATGAATGTCTCATGATGATGGAGGAGATTGTTGTTATGGGGGGAGGAGTGGGATGAGGGGGATGGGGGGAATATGGGGACCTCATTTTGTTTAATGTAATATTAAAAAAATAAAGACAAAAAATAAAAATATTAGTAAAATCAAAATAAAAGCTCTAATAGATATAGTTCTAGTTTATTTGATCAGTAATTACATGGAGTTGGGAAGAACACACCCATGTAGAATGAAATTATATGCTTATAATGTACTTATTTTTTTTAAGATTTATTTATTTCTCTCCCCTCCTTCCCCGTTGTCTGCTCTCTGTGTCCATTCACTGTGTGTTCTTCTGTGACTGCTTCTATCCTTATCAGTGGCACCGGGAATCTGTGTCTCTTTGTTGAGTCATCTTGCTGTGTCAGCTCTCCATGTGTGTGGTGCCATTCCTGGGCAGACTGCACTTTCTTTTGCACTGGGTGGCTCTCCTTAGGGGGTACACTCTTGTGCATGGGGCTCCCTGTAACATTAGGAGTGTTAATTTATATGTAAATGCTTACTTATCTCTAAGTCAATTTGAATAGAGCTCTTTGCAGGAGTTTCATAAGTTAATTTGGAAATAATATTCAGATGTAGGAAAATATCATGCATCAAACATACAGACACACAGAGTTTATACTTTCAATTTAAACTACTAATCAAACATAAAAAACAGAAATACAGAAAACATTGACATCTCATGAGCTTTTAATTTCTCACTTGCCTTTTTCAAAGAATCATTTAATGAAACTTTAAAAATATTGCTAACATACTCTGAGCATCAGTTGAAATAGGCATCTCATTTGACTGGCTGGGATATCACATTTGGGAGCACATCTCTGAGATGAGTAATTTTGTCTACTTGGAATGTTTCTCATAATTAACATTAAAATTCTAGGTTGTCTTTGTTAGATATTGCCAATTTGTTCAATATGTACAGCTTCCAACTCCATAATATTTGAATATGTATAATATGCCAGTGTGCCATAGGATAGAGAATTAACATTTTAAGAGAATGAGGATCCATCTTTATCATTTTGCTTCTTAACTTGTGCACAGGTCAAAGAAACTAGCCATAGCAAACATGAAACTGTGGACTGAACCATAAGGCTAGAGACTCAGGATCAAAACTTGAATTTTCTCATTAAAAAGATTGACCCACTGACCTTTGGACTGAAAGCTAGTGAGACTGGAGAGCACAGACAGAAATAAGTGGAGCTCAGATCCAAGAGGGACTCACTCATGAACCTTATAGATGGTGGAGAGGAGAGCTTGCTGAAAGGTTTCAGCAGGAACCTTCTTCTGTCTTATCTCCAGAGCCCTTCATAGTGGCATTCAGATTCTGTTCTCATCACTGAACCTGTGCAAAAAAATACCCAGGTAATTAACATTTTGGATTTCACACCTTTATTAAGTGATTCATGAATTAGGCAGCATTCAACCCAAGAGCAAGGCTCATATAGGTAGAACAAGGTAGTCTTAAAGAAAATAGAGTCGGGAAGTAGACTTGGCCCAGTGGTTAGGGCATCTGTCTACCACATGGGAGGTCCACAGTTCAAACCCCAGGCCTCCTTGACCCATGTGGAGCTGGCTCATGCACAGTGCTGATCCACGCAAGGAGTGCCATGCCACACAGGAGTGTTCCCTGCATAGGGGAGCCCCACGTGCAAGGAGTGCACCCCATGAGGAGAGCCACCCAGCATGAAAGAAAGTGCAGCCTGCCCAGGAATGGTGCCACACACATGGAGGACTGACACAAGATGATGCAACAAAAATAAACACAGATTCCCTTGCCACTGACAATGACAGAAGTGGACAAAGATGCAGCAAATAGACACAGAGAACAGACAACTGCGGTGGGGGGGGAAGGGAGAGAAATAAATAAATCTTTTTAAAAAAAAGAAAATACAGTCTTACAGAGTGCCTTACTTGGCTTAGCCTTGACTTAGAGGAACTAGGCTACAGAACAAAAAAGGGAGCTGGTGAGTTATGATTGGTTGCTCCCCAATTTCAGGTTCAGGGAGAAGGACCCTTTACAAGAGATAGGAACTTAATTAGGCTTTGGTTTCTGATATGGACTTAGCATGGATGTCTCCGTATCAGGCCTAGTAAACTTACTTATCATCTGTTGTGCTTGTGTCTCCTATTTATTTTGAAAGGGCAGTTCTTATACTTTCTCAAAAAAAGTAGAATGAATTTCACAAATTTTCAACAAATGTATAAATGAAAGCACAACATCCTAAAAAATGAAAATTTATCTATAAGGGGCTCATGGGCCTGCATACAAATGACTCCTAAAATAAGATGGAGAGAAACTGCAAAAATTTGAAAGATATAACAGCATTCCCTATCACGGAGTCCCCAGGACCTGGGGGCACAGGGACCCCCAAGGGGAGATCATGGCCACTGCACCTAGAGAGCCCCAAACTGGAGGGGGTGCATGCAGGGCACAAAGAGGAAGTCCCCAATAACACAAAGCAAGGGAGCTATGCAGCCCCAAAGAACAGGATCTGTGCAAGCTGGCACCCCAGGTTTCCACAGGAAACAGTTGCTGGCAGCTACAAAACATTTACAGCTTCTTCTCTGAAAGAAAAAAAAATTAATTAATTGAAATTTAATAGCCAAATGTGGCTAGTGCTTACACAAGTGAACACCAAAGACCTGGGATCTTGGATGAGGCAATTAAAAGCAATGAAATTTTTCTTTCATGTAAAAGTTGCATGTTTGAAATGTCTGCAGGTGGGTCCCACTATTGGATGGATTAGTTGGTGAATATATATTACAAAATAAGATCAGGGAGGATGTGGGGCTGCTGGAGAGGGAAATACTTCCCAAAACTGGGGTTCAGTTTAGGCATGGCCCATGCCTGTCCCTTTCCTGGCTTCACCCACACCTGCCAGGTAAGGGCTGACTATGTAAAGGGAACCAAATCATCTTGATAGTGCCTGTCTGTAGAGGGTGATTTTCATGATCTCCCCACCCCAGGCACCCAAGAATCAAACCACAGCCATGGCTGCAGCACTGAGCCATGGAATGTGGCAACTCCTAGAGCCAAGAGGTGTCTTTTAAAGAGCCACAGGTGGGTAATCTCAGCCATCAGTTAAAGAACACACACTGCTTCTCCCTCACCATCCTCCTGTAGTGAGGATGGTCTCCTGCCCCATCTGGGGACTGCTCTGCCAGCACTGGGCACTTCTGCTCAGACAACCACAAGCTCCTGGGATGGGGGGCCCAGCAGGCCAGGTGCCCTGGTGCTCTGTGGGTGGGCACATGGGCTGTCCTGAACTAAGGAAAGGTCTGCAGCCTCCCCCACTGCTCCCTCCAGCTTATGGCTGATGATGACCTGTGGACAGGCCTGATGACAGATGTGAACCTGCCTCCTGAACAGGTGCGAGTGAGCTATCTTTTGGAAGTTAAAGGTAGCATTAGTATTTGCCTGTGCTACAGAGGAAGACACCTAGGGCTTCTCAGAAACAGAGAGAAACTTAGTTTGCACAAAGCTAGGGCCCTGTGTGCACAGTGGCACTTTGCATACATGCACGTGCAGGCAAATGCATGCACAGTGGCATTCAGCAGAGGGGGGCAAAGATGGGAGACAGGATGGGAAGGAAGAGAAAAAGCCTGAAATGAAGGAAATCAGAAAAAAGCAATGAAATAAACTAACACCCCCCAGAGACAATACTGTGAATAAACCAGCAACTCTACACACACTCTTTAATAAAGTGACACATTCTGGTCCACAGCTGGCAGAATGTACCAGAGGGGCATTCACCTGACATTTCACAGGTCTCCTCCCCTCCATATACAGAAAAAAAAAAGAGCAGGGGAAGGGGCCCACATTTTCTCCTTGATAAAACCTGGTTGAAAACCCATAATGGACTCAAAGTCACAAGGTTGTCTCTTTTTAAAAAAATCTGCTAGTGAAACATGTCTTGGATTGTCCATCTCAGCAGGGAGTGATTTTTAATAAGGATGGAAAGAGCATCTGCTCTTGAAGATGCTTCCCTAGAGGAGAAAGAAACTCTGTGGAGCAGGAAGAGAGCCACAACCTGTCCTCCAGGAGGTGCCTCTGCCCTCTGCACCCCGAGGGCCTCTGGGGGTCCTCCAGGGATGCTCCTGCCTGAGGGGAGCTGGCAGCACTGGCACGAAGGCCTGATGAGCCAGAGGAGGAGCTGACCTGGTCTCACCAGGTGGGGCAAAGCGGGAGGGAGTCCCCAAGCCTGGAGGGAACAGCAATGGCCTTTCAGGCACCCAGCGAGCAGCAAGAGCAACAGAGGGAGCTGCCAACCCCACCCAGGACAGGAAGCTCCTCCACTCTCCTCTCTCTGAATTAACACACCCAAAAGCTACTGCTGCCAGCTCAGGAAAGTTAAGACTCCCTTCCTCCATCTTCCCCAGGGCACACAGGCAGAAGAAGGGACACAAATGGAGCCCTGTAGGAAGGCCTCCCTGACCAGAGGCAGGTGCTGCCTCAACCCACAGCTGAGAGGGGGCTGGGAAGGAGGTGGAGGTGTGTACCAGGTCTGGAGAACTGCAAAGGGAGCCCTAGAAATCAACAGCCCCAGGGAGTGCTTCCTACCGTCAGTGAGCCTCAGGATGGCTGGTGTGGGTCAGGAGCAGAGCTCTGTACCCTGAGAGGTGCTGGAGGGAGAGTGATGATGACAACCAGGATGTCAGACCTGCTGAGTGTCACACCACAGAGTGGGGGGATCTCACACATTGGGGTGCACAGAGCAGTTTTAAATAGGATGTCAGAGAGGTCTAATGGGGAAGGGGTCCTGTATACACAAGTGGGAAGGAGGTGGGGGTTGTGGGTAGCAGCCTGTTTGGGGTGCAACAGGAGAGAAGAGGCCCTGAGGACCAACTCGGGGGCTTGTTGGGAGGGAAGGGAGGAACCAGGTGCAGCCACGTGTCCAGGCCCAATGGCTGCCACATAACCCCTGCATTCCGCCCCAAGGTTTTTACCTGAGAGAAATGAGATCAAATGTGCTGCCACCACTAATGTGTCTCTGGGTCATAACAGCTTTATCTGCAAAGGCCCAAAGTTGGAGCCAACCCAGAGGCCTGACAGGGTATAGCATGAGCCACATGTGGTCTGTCCACACTGTGGAATCCTACTTAGCAGTAAGGATACACACCCCATGATGGATCTCCAAATAATTATGCTGGGTTAATGAAGGCAGACCAAGGGGGCAGGGAGAGAAGAGAGAGAGCAGTGCTGTGCAAATCCCTCCCATGCAATTCTAGAAGGTGCAGGGGAATCCATTGTGAAAGGAAGCACAGCAGTGATCCCTGGATAGGGGGCAGGGAATGAGGGTGGAGAACCGGCAAATGGGGACTCCAGGGGTGGACATGTTCATTATTTTAGTCTTGGCTTCATAGGTGGACATGTGTCAACACAAACCATAACAGCTGTAGCCTCTAGACTTGCAGTTTAAGTAGGTCAATATGCCCCCAAAGGAGGAGGGGTTTTTTTGTCTTTATTTTTTTAATGTTACCTTAAAAAAATGAGTTCCCATATCCCCCCACTCCCTTTACCCCACTCCTCCCCCCATAACAACAACCTCCATCATCATGAGACATTCATTGCATTTGGTTCTCTGAGCACCACTGCACCTCATGGTCAATGGTCCATGTCATAGCCCACACACTCCCACAGTCCACCCAGTGGGCCATGGGAGGACATACAATATCCAGTAACTGTCCCTGCAGCACCACCCAGGACAACTCCAAGTCCCAAAAACACCCCCACCTCACATCTTTTCCTCCCACTCTCTACCCCAGCAGCCACCATGGCCACTTTCTCCACACCAATGCCACATTTTCTTCTATTACTAATCACGACAGTTCATGAATAGAACATCAGTAAGTCCACTCTAATCCATACTCTATTCCTCCATCCTGTGGACCTTGGAATGGTTGTGTCCACTCCACATCTATATCAAGAGGGGGCTTAGATTCCACATAGATGCTGGATGCAATTCTCCTGCTTTCAGTTGTAGACACACTTGGTTCCCTGGTGTGGTGGTTGACCTTCTTCACTTCCATGTTAGCTGAGTGGGGTAAGTCTAGTAAACCAGAGTGTAGAAGTTGCAAGTCTGTTGAGGCTCAGGGCCTGGCTATCACATGGTCAGTCCAGAGATTCAGGTCCCCTGGGTATACATTAAACCCCAGCACCAACTATAGTTCTGGTAAAAGTAACAGGAGAAGCTTGTGGACAAAGATCAGATCTGAGTCCAGCTCCATCACACAGAAACACAAACTCCAAAGTAGGGCCAACTGACATGGCACTGAGCTCCATCTGCCATGACCGTAGAACCTGTGAGTCTCTGTAGCCCTCAGAAGAGCCAATACCTGGGGTTTTATCTACTTTATCTGTCTCTGGGACTCTGCTGAGGTGTGTATAAGGGCAACCCCTCTGATAACCTCCTGTCTCTTTTTGGAGACTCATAGCCCATATAAACTCATTTGTCCTTTCCATTTCCCCCTTTTATTCAGGTCAAAAAGCATTTTTAACTCCTGGTGTTATATGTAGACTGAGATATTCTGCTGGTCCGAGTTGACCCTTTTATTCAAGGTCATTTTCTTGTTACATCATCAGCTGGTACTTGGTAGTAATCCCTTGGCACCAGGAAGGCTCATCCTCAGGGGTCATGTCCCATGCTGGGGGGAAGGCAACACATTTACACGCTGAGTTTGGCTTTGAGACTGGCCACATTTGTGCAACACAGAGGCTCTTAGGAGGTAACTCTTAGACACCCTGCAGCTCTAGGCCTTATTCTTATTTCAGGTGCACAGGCTCACAAGCATAGTCATTAGTATCAAGGGCTCATTGTTGGACCTTCCTTCTTTTTTGGTCTTTGCTCTTCACTTGTGGGATTGTTGCTCTTCCTTTAGGGACTGTGATATAGCTCCCCTGGCTAGGAACTCAGCACTCCCTCAGTTATTGTTTTTAATTGTAGCCACTATGAAAATATCCAAACATTTTTATGTACCCTGGATTTATGCCCTGTAGAACGCCCTGCCAACTATGTGTCCCCTGTCAATAACATCCCATACCAGTATTCAAAGAAGGAGTTTTTAACAGAAATAAACAAGGTCATCAGGTCAGAGTAGGGGGAGGAAGCTAGGGGCTCTGAGGAATGAGAGGAGGTAAGGGTGGGTGCAGAGCACACACAGGAATGGGCCACAGGACATGGGGCCCAGAGAGGCTGATGGGGACAGGTGAGGGGAGTGCAGGCCACAGGGTCCTGCTGGTCCCACAAATGGTTGCTCTTATCAAGAGCTTGTGATTTGGGGCCCACCCTCTCCCTCTCATGTCCCATCATCCTGCCCTCCCAGGGCAGTGCCCAGCAGTGGGGTCTTTGGCTCCACATTAGGGAGACCCTGCTCCTGGGGGACCTGGTCCTGCTGGAACCTGATGTGACCACAGGATGTGGTGTCCACTGTGGTTTGGGAGATGGGGCAAGGTCCCCAGCAGAGCCCCTTGGCACTCTCAGCCCTCGGTGCCCTCTCCTCTGTCTCTCCTGCCTCCTGCCATGACCCCGAGCCCTGGGATCTTTGGTTATCTCCTCTCCATTTCCTACACCATCAACAACAAACTGTCACTTGGAATGTGCAAGACCCTCCAGAGCCTTTCAAACTACAAATGGGAATGTAAAATAAGGAGGTCATGCTGCTTAGGAACCCTGGGAGCAATTTATCTTGTGTAAAGAAAATGCCAGATAGAGGCTTCAGGGGTTCAGGGTGATCGCAGGGAAGAGAAAACTCTTGAGCTTAGTTCCCAGTTCTGGTTCAAACATAGGAGAATGTATTGTATCTATTCCTTGCAAGAGGAAGCAAGCACACAGCCATGAACCTACAACTGAGAGGTGAGGTGTGAGGTGAGCAGCAGGTGGGAGATGTCCACAGTTCTGTAGACTCAGGAAGCAAGCAGAAGGGCCATGGCCAATGGGCATCTGAGATAGAGCTTCAGGACAGGGCAGGGGACAAATCACTTTTGTGGTTTGGAGATACATTCACCAGAAAAGCATGTTCTTAAACCTAATCCATCATGTGGGTCTACTGACGTGGTTACACCAGCTGAGGCCTGGCCCAGCTAAAGCAGGATGGGTCTCAATCCTGTTACTGAAGGTCTTATAGGGAAGATCATGTGGAAAGAGAAAGCCAGGAGCAGCCAAAGGTGAAAGTCAACAAAACCTGGAATAACAGAAAGAAATCAGCAGAGGCCGCCATGTGCACTGAAGAGCTAGGACCAAGGGTCCCTGGCTACCAGCGCCAGGGTGCTTCAGTTTCTGGGAGAAAGCATCACTCTCATGACACTCTTGATTTTGGTATTCTCCTTGAAAAAACTATGAGTAAATAAATTCCCACTGTTCAAGCCAATCCACTGTTCAGCAGCCAGGAAACAGCCATTGTCCAAGGGTCCTTATCGCAGTGCTTGGGCAATCAGCAGGAACACCTGGGCAGGGAATTCTACAAACCTGGCAAAAATAATATTGGAAGAACAAGAAAGCTAGTGGTTTACCAGTGAAATCCCTCCTCACATTTGCTGGTCCCTGGCAGGTGGTAACAGGTGAGGCCAGATGGCCCTGGAGGGGGAAGTAGAGAGGCAGCAGCTCTTTCCTTTCATTTTAGTTCTTTCTACACTGCCTTACTCTTTAGCAATGTGCATATTTTCTGCCCAAAAATAAACTAAAATCTATTGGTAATAACTGTGGGAAGAGTGTCTGTTTCAGTGGCACAGGTTCTGGGTCTAATCAGATGACAATGGGGGAAAGTAAACATCCGGGTCCTTCCATCCTTCTGCCCCCTCAACAAAGAGGTGAGGAGGCCATGGCATCTGGTACAGAACTAATCATCCTGTTGAGAGGAGACCCACCTGTAGGGCTGGGATTGTCCAAGGCAATGATGGGACACAGCTGCTTTGGCATCGAGATGGATCCAGATGGGGCATCATGAATTCCAGCTCCTGAGTGGGGACCAGCTGCCCACTTCCATGGATGACACCAGGACATAAGCCATGATCCTGATGTAGCCAGTGTGGGTCCACCAGGTTGCTGCCAGCTGTCAGTGGGCAGAGGCCAGGCCCAGGCCAGGTGGGGGTCCAGGAGGCAGCATGGAGGCCAGAACCCTCCACCAACATATTGGTGCCCTGAAGAGGCTTGAAGGACAAGCAAACACCACCCCTCAGTGGGCAGAGGCTCCTGCAGGCAGGGGCCTGGGAAGGGACTCCAGTTACTTTGGGAATCTGGGTTCCCATCTGGGCTCAGCCCTGACCACCTGTGGGACCCATGCAGGAGTCACACTCCCCTGTCCTCCTGCACATGTGAGATGAGGGGGCTAGAGGCTGGGCCTGAGGGGCTGGCCCCAGGGACACCTAATTGCAATTCATTAGCAGTTGTGTTTACAGTGGCTGCAATGGAAACCGGGTTCTAGACTGAAAACTGAAAAGGCTGAGCAAGGGCCTCAGAGTGGATCATGGCTTCCCACATCAAATAGTGGTTCCTTGAAGGAACACCAGGCAGCAGTAACTAGTAATTTACAAATTAATATTCATCATACTTTCAGTGTCTCTCAGACTGAGCTCTGAGCCTTTGGTTAACCCCAGATAATCTCTGCAGCAACTCAACATGAAAGTCCTATCACTAGCCCCACTTCACAGATGGGAAAACTGAGGCACAGAGAGGTCAGGAGAACCTGCACAGGGTCACACAGCAATGTGGGACCAGGCCTGGAAGTGAACCAGCTGGGAGCCATGAGAGATTCGATGTCTGATCATTTAAAGGACAAGGAGGAACAGGTGCACTCAGGGTCAAGGGCAGGCCAGGATGGGCCTTGGCCCTGGCTTGGTCCCCAGCCCTGCCCCAGCCAGCCACATGGGCACCAGCAGCGTCCTTACAGCTCCAGGGGCTGTGAAGTTGAGAGGAGAAGCAGAGTGGCAGGGGCAGTGCTTAGAACAGCACCTGGGGCAGAGGAGGGACTCAGAAGGGGTTGGTTTAAGCAACCCAATGACATTTGAAAACTCAAAGTACTACAAAGAGATGAAGGTGACAGCAGCACATTATATTTCTAAGTCTGCCTCTCCTGCTGCCAGAAGGAAGCTGCCCCCACCTGTGGCCACGGGGGCTCCTTCCATCCCAGGACAGCTGTCTCTGCTCTCAGCCTCCAAGGACCACCCTCTCCAAGCCCCACTCTTTTGCCCTGAGAGCAGAGCTGGGGCTAAACTGCTGACTGGTCACATTAGTCATCAAGATGACAGGACCTGGGCTCCAGTGGCTTTGAAAGGTTCTCATCTCCAGGAAATTCCAGGACCAGGGCCAGTGGTTCCCACAGTCCTTGAGTGGCCTCTGGGGACCTCAGAGGGTCAGTTCCTTGACTTCCTGCTGAAAGCAGGGCAGAGTCAGAAGGAGAGGAGACTAGAAGCTCCACGGCCCTGCCTCTTTTCCCTGGCAGAGTTAGGTCATCTGAGCAGGGAAGAGCATCCACTGGCGTTGCCACTGCTCCAATCCACTGTCCTTTACTGCTTGGTCTCTCTTCAGTCTTAACCAACAACCAGAATTATGAATCCTGGACACCCGAAACTAGGACACATGGTTCACCAGCTCCCTACCTCTGACCACATGATGGCCCTTTTTCCACCTGACTCCCGGCCCTGGCTGCACATTAACCTCTAACCACAGAGTGGCTGCCACAGCCCCACCTGGCCAATACTTGGCCACGTAGGAGCCTCAAAGCCCAATATCTTGCCAACCTCAGCTGCATCATTCTCATTCCCTGATAACAAACTGACCCCACAACACCTGAGGGTGAGCTCTAGCCACCAGGAGAAGCTCTGAACCTGCAAATGGCACACTGCCCCTGCCTAACCAGAAGGGTACAGGTGAATGTGAAGCTTACTGGAGGCCAGCAGCCACCCCAAGCCATAAGGAGTCTGGGCCCTCACACCACTCACCTGACAGCACAGGCCTGTCCCCAAACTGGGCATGAGCTTGGGTGCTGCCTGATGGCCCTGGCAGGCCTTGCATGGAACTCAGGAGGAGAGACCTTCAGCACCCTTGGAAGCTGGCACAACAGTTGTAGACATTTAACTGCCCAGCTCATCTCCAATGCCACATGCTCCTGCCCAGGACAACATGTCCCCCAGTCAGTCCAAGTCCACCCTCATCTCTCCAAGCACAGTCATGGATTATTCTGTGGTTAAGGTTTCAAATTTTGCTCATGACAGAGACAGAGTAGTGCCAAGTTGCTCAAGCAAGTACATCAAACACCCAGTTAAGTACAAAAAATATGCTTCAGAGTTAAGAACTGGATCATACAAAGCTCAGGATGTACTGAAAATTGCCAAAGAAAAGGCACAATAGAAACAAATTGAGACCTGACTCTTCCAGTGTATCAGTTGTAGCATTGATTTGAAATCAACCCATGCAGACACTAGTTCTCCTGAAAGCTTTGATTTTCCTCCAGGAAGCATGCATGCATCTTCTCCCTCCACTACTTCCTTCTCTTCAAAGGGAGAGAAAAAGCTCAGGAATTCCTTGATAATGAAAACCTGTTCCAAAATCATCTCTGAATCTTTCACACCAGATGGCAGGATCATATGTGTAGGGAACATTGTTTGCATCCAGATTTACAACTTCCATTGGCCATTATTCATATCATAACTGTGGGACAGAAATTTATAATGGCCTTTCAATCCAACGGGAGACCCATATTTCATGGTTTGAGTCTCCAACATCTTTCCTTGCTCTCTTGCAACCCTCCCCCTTTATAGAAAACTTCCAGTAACACTTTAGTAAGAGAAAGGGCCTGTGTCACAAGCCTGTCACAAAGGCAGCTAAGACTGCCAAGCAGCCAACCCCTGAAATGTGGGCTCTGTTGGTGCAGTTTGAAATATGAACATGGGCAGTAAGGTAGGTGAGAAAAATTGGAAAGCACTGCAGATTTTCTAATCTAGTTAGCAATGACTTCCACAAATTGCCTGTTCAAATTGTAGAGAGAAATTGTACTGAATTGGCTGGTTTGTTTGTTTGTATGTTTTGGTTGGGCTTGGTTTTTTACTTCCATATAGCCATTTTTTTTTGACTGGGCAACTTATTGAACAAGCAATGAAATTTTGTCTTAAGGAAGTGAAATGTTAGTAGTATTTTTCAGTTGTGAAGTCAAAAAACCCCAAGGCATAGGAACCAAAGCCTCAATTGAAAGTGAATTTTTGTACTTAAAAATTTTCTTTTCTTCTTTATTTTCTTTTAAATGTTACATTTAAAAAAATGAGGTCCCCATATACCCCCCACCCCACCCACCCCACCCCTCCCATATCAACAAACTCATTGTGGCACATCCACTGCACTCGGCGAATACTTTCTGGAGAACCGCTGCAGCACATGGACAGTGGTCTAGATTGTAGCCCATACTCTTCCCCAGTCCACACAGTGGGCCACGACAGGACACACAATGTCCAGCATCCATCCCTGCAGCACCACCTAGGACAACTCCAAATCCTGAAAATTCCCCCACACCATATCTCTTCTTCCCTCTCCCAACCATCAGCAGCCACCGTGGCCACCCTCTCCACATCACTACTACAGTTTTTTCCCTTAGTTATCACAATAGTTCCCCAGCAGAACACCAGTACGTCCACTCTAATCCATACTCTGTTCCTGTGTCTTGTGGACCTGGGATGGCTATGTCCAGTCCCCTCTACCTCAAGAGGAGGTTTAGATTCCACATGGATGATGGATGCAATTCTTCTGCTTGCAGCTGTAGGCACTCTTGGCTCCCTGGTGTGGTGGTTGACCCTCTTCACCTCCCTGTCAGCTGGCTAGGGTAAGTCCAAGAAACCAGAGGGTAGGAGCTGCAAGTCTCCTGAGGCCCAGGGCCTGGCCATCACATGGACAGTTCAGAGTTTCAGGTCTCCTGAGTATACACCAACCCAAGTGCCAACCACAGGTCCAGTAAAAGTAACAGAAGAGGCATGAGTAGAAAGGTTATATCTGAGTCCAACTCCATCACACTCAGGAACACAAACTCCAAAGTCAGGCCAACTAACATGGTCCTGAACTACAGAGCCATCTGCCTTGACCATAGAACTGTGAGTTGCTGCAGCCCTCAGGAGAACCAGCACCTGGGTTTCCATCTACCTTGGCTGTCTCTGGTACCCTGCTGAGGCATGCATAAGCATCACCCCCGATGACCTCCTGACTCTTTTTTGGAGACTCTTAGCCATATAAACTCACTTTCCATTCCCCCCTTTTTTATCCAAAGTAAAACAGTTTTTAACACCTGATATTACATGTAGGCTGAGATATTCTGCCGGTCTGAGTTGACCTCTTTGTTCAAGGTCTTTTGGTAGTTACATCATCAGCTGGTGCTTGGTAGTAACCCCTCAATGCCAGGGAGCCTCATCCCCAGGAGTCATGTCTCATGCTGGGGGGAAGGCAATGCATCTACATGCTGAGTTTGGCTTACAGAGTGGCCACATCTGAGCAACATGGAGGCTCTCAGGAGGTAACTCTTAGGTACCCCACAGCTATAGTTCTAGTTCATATTTCAGGCACATAGGCTCATAGTCAGAGCCATCAATATCAAGGGCTCATCGTTGGACCTTCCATTTTTATTGGTCTTTGCCATTGCACTTGGGGGATTGTTTTTGTTCCACTGGGGAGTGTGATAGAGCTCCCCTGGTCAGAAAGTCAGCACTCTCTCATCTGTAGTTTCCAACTGAAACCACTATGAAAATATCCAAACCTTTCTATGTACCCTGTATACATGCCCTGGAGAACTCCCTCCCAACTGTGTGCAGCCCTCCAATGACACCCCACATGAATGCTCCTCTCCCACCATAGTTGAACCTCTCTGTATTCCAAAACTTATTCAAAAAGGAAGCCCAATATATTGACAGGCTCCATTAATAAGAAAATGGAATATAGTGATGGGTTTAAAGGTTAGGTATAGAATATATAGAAATTTAGAAAAATTAAATAAAGGAAAAATAAATTGGGGCATCAAAAAAATGAAAAAGCTTTGTTTTTGACATTTTGCCTTTCATCACTGCTATAGCTGTTGCCTTGTATGTACAGTGGCAAGGCAATTTCCTCCATTTCTTCCTCAGTATCTACCTCCTTTTTTTTTTCCTGGTTATTAATTTTCTCTTGATGTAAGTTTTAGGTCACAGTAATTCACATATACAATATATGTTAACCCACATATCCAACGTCAAACCCTTTGTCCTTCCTCAACAGTGATCTTTTTTTTTTTTTTAAGATTTATTTATTTTATTTAATTTCCCCCCCCTCCTCTGGTTGTCTGTTCTTGGTGTCTATTTGCTGCATCTTGTTTCTTTGTCCGCTTCTGTTGTCGTCAGCGGCACGGGAAGTGTGGGCGGTGCCATTCCTGGGCAGGCTGCTCGTTCTTTTCACGCTGGGCGGCTCTCCTCACGGGCGCACTCCTTGCGCGTGGGGCTCCCCACGCGGGGGACACCCTTGCGTGGCAAGGCACTCCTTGCGCGCATCAGCACTGCGCATGGCCAGCTCCACACGGGTCAAGGAGGCCCGGGGTTTGAACCGCGGACCTCCCATATGGTAGACGGACGCCCTAACCACTGGGCCAAAGTCCGTTTCCCTCAACAGTGATCTTTTTACATGTTCATATTATATTTGCTGCAGCTAATGTACAGATATTGAAATGAGAGCTTTCAAACATGGTTTCATTTGGGTTTACATCATGGTTTATATTTTAGACTATACACTTTTCTAAATTTTTAGTTATCTTATGTTTTACATTTTGGTTTACATTTTAGCCTATAGACTTTTATACATTTTTGGTATAATTTAACATGACCTATATCCATCATGGCATGATCTTGTAGAACACTTTCATTGCCCTACAGTTACCCTGATTCCATGTATTCAACACCTCTTTCCCCCTCCCCTTAGGGCCCACCATGACAATCAATCTTCATTACTTGAGGGACCATATTCAGAGATACATGCAAAAATGTTGAGGGCTTGATCTACTTGACTGCCCTAACCTATTGGGAGCCACCGATTCTCTTAAGAGTTACAATTCCCTTTGTTTGAGAACATCAGTCCTCCCCAGGATGTGTGTATAGTATACCTTCACTCTCATTGTATGGGTCTCCACCCAATGATATAATCCACTATGACAAAATGAACACTCACACACTCCCCAGAAGCTTGCCCTGTGTCAGATGCCCCCCAAAACAGGCAACCTTCCATATTACATTCTCTAAATAGTTTTCTCTGCACCACAATTTCAACTACATACCTGACAATCTCCCATGATCAAATGTTCCCCTCACCCTCTGCCCAATTTCTTGGGCAATCTGACCCATCCTCCCATCCCTAGTGCCCCTAAAGCCCATGCAGCACCACCCTAAGTTACCCCTATGCCCCCATTTTATCCCTTCCCTGTACAAATACTTACCTCCAGCTTATCATAGATTTCACCCAAGTAGCTGTCAGCTCAAAACCTTCCTCTACCCTCCAACTACTTTAAAGTTTATCATCCAGTCTCTAGCTCTCTGAGACAGCTTGGTTTTCTTATTTCATATCATTGAGGTCATGTAGTATTTGTCCTTCAATGCCTGGGTTGCTTCACTCAACATGAGTTTCTCAAGATTCATCCATGTTATCAAGTGTTTGTACTCTATTTGTTCTTATAGCTGAGTAGTATTCCATTGTATGTATATACCACATTTTATTTATCCATTCATCTGTTGATGGGCATTTGGGTTGATTCCAACTTTTGGCAGTAGTGAACAATGCTGCTATGAACATTGATGTGCATATATCGGTTTGTGTCCTTGTTTTCAGATCTTCTGGGTATATACCCAGCAGTGGAATTTCTGGGTCATATGGCAAATCCATAGCTAGTTTTTTGAGAAACCACCAAACTGTCCTCCAGAATGGCTGGATCCTTCTGCATTCCCACCAGCAGTGGATGAGTGTTCCCATTCCTCCACATCCTCTCCAACAATTGTAGTCTTCTGATTTTTTGATAGCTGCCAGTCTTATGGGAGTAAGATGGTATCTCATTGTTGTTTTGATTTGCATTTCCCTAATAGCTAGGGATTTTGAGCATTTTTTCATGTGTTTTTTAGCCATTTGTATATCATCTTTGGAAAAGTGTTCAAATCTTTTTCCCATTTTTTAAATGGGCTGTTTGTCTTTTCACTTTCAAGATATAGGAGTTCATTATATATGCAAGATATAAGTCTCCTATCAGATATATGGTTACCAAATATTTTCTCCCATTGTGTAGGCTCTCTTTTCACTTTCCTGAAAAACTCCTTTGAGATGCAGAGGAAGTCCCATTTATTTATTTGTTCTTTTGCTGCTCGTGCTTTTGGTGTGAAGTTCATAAAGCCCTTTCCTATTACAATGTCCTGTAGATGCTTTCCAATTGCAGAGAGTTTTAATAGCCAGTTTGTACATAGTATTTTTGAGTGCATGTGTACACATACATACTCACAGGTAACATAAATATATGTAATAGAAAATGTAGCTTGTCACTAAGTGACACATGTTGCAGACTTGGAATTGCAGATGAGCTGGAAGAATAGTACAGACATTTAATGAATTTTTGTTTTGCTTTTTAATTAATTATCACTTAACCTTTCTATGCACCCAATAGCATAAGAGTTTGATACATGGGGTCAGACAAACTGAGATGCTCATTATTCAGTGGCAGACTGGAAATAGCCTAGTATTTGGGATTAACACTGTTAAGGCTGGATATAGGTTTAAATGATCACTTCCTATCTTCCAATGTGGATTTAACAAAAAGTTTCAAGCTTCTTGTTTGGAAGATTAATTAGGTTTGTTTTTAAATAGCTGATTGCTGAATTTGGTCAGAATTTTCCTGATTGCCAAATTTAGTCAGATTTCTACTGATTGGCTGCTCTAAATTCTTAGTACATGTCCTAGTAAATTCCACTTTGTGAATTGTCTTATATGTAGTTGTTGCATTTTGGACATACCTAATTTGTAATATTAAAAAAAATATATTTCCACATAAGGTATCTGTTTGCAGGTCAGAAAATGAAAAAAAAGTAATTGTGTAATGCTCTGAAAGGTGTAAGAACAAAAATGGTGAAATAAAATTGACTAAATATAACCAAAAAACTCTAAATGCTTACATTTAAAATTGGCATGAAGCTGTAAATGCTTATATTAAAAATGAGGAAAGATTTTATATTAGAGACTTAACCTCAAACCTGGAAGAACCAGAGAAAAAGAAGATCAAGCTAAACCAAAGCAAGTCGAAGGAAGTAAATAACAAGGTTTAGAGCAGAGATTAATGAAATAGAATATGATAAAACAATAGAATCAGTGAAACTAAAACTTGGGTCTTTGAAAAGGTTAATAAAACAGGCACACCTTTCTTTCAGCTTCTGACTACTCCATCTTTGGCTGTTCTCTCTGCTGGGCATTGGTTTTAGCTTCTGGAGTCATTTCCCTGTCTCTGCAGTTTTTTCCTCCATCAGTGACCTTTTATTCCTCCATATATAAAGGACTCCAGTAGGAGGATTAAGACACACCCTGGGTCACACAATCTAATCAAAGGCCCTTAATGGAGTAATTTAATCAAAAGATCCCACCAACAATTGGTTTCCACACAGGGAATTAATTAGCTCTAAGGACATGATTTTCTAGGGTTTAAAAATTCTCAAACTACCATGCCCCATAGTCCAACTATTAGATATAAATCCAAATGAATGGAATTGCACAATGATATTCATAGCAGCATTATGCAAAATTGCAAAAAGTTGGAAGCAACCCAAGTGTCCATCAACTGGTGAATGGAAAAAAATGTGATATATTCATACAATGGAATATTATTCAGTCATAAAAAGAAATGCAGATTTGATACATGCATTGTGAAGATTTGAAGCTGTACATACCTCAGAAAAAGAAGCTCTTAAAAGCAATCCAAAAAAAAAAGCAATCCGTTCCTATGGATGCATATCCATAGTAAGTAGGGCCTTTTGATGAGGTTCTTTCAGTTACGGTGTGACGCATCTCAATCAGGGTGGAACTTACTCCTATTTCTGCAGTCCTTTCTAAACAGAACACATTATGGAGAGAAAAAAAGCCATGGTAGGAAGAAGCTGGAGTCATGAAACCTAGAAGAAAAAGAAGAGATCAGGAGAGGCCACCATATGCCTTTCCATGGGCAGAGGAGCCAAGAATCACTGTAGTAGTCTTAAAGAAGAAATCATAGCCTTGATGGATTACATGAGTTGAATATATTCCTATAACCATGAACAAATAAATTCCCATTGTTTAAGCCAAACCCACTTCATGATATTTGCACTAAGTAGTCTAGGAAAATAAAACAGATTTTTGTACCAGGATAGTGGAGTGCTGCTATTGGAAGCTCTAAAAATGTGGAAATGGCATTGGAATTGAGTAATGGTTAGAGGCTCATACAACTGTGCAGCACTTGCTAGAAAAAGCTTAAAGGTTACTTTCTAGTGTCTGTTCCTAGAAATATGGACACTAAATATACTTCCATTGAGGCCTTAGATGGAAATTTGAAAATGTTATTAGAAACTGGAATTAAAGTGATCCTTGTTCAAAATGGCAAAGAACTTGGCAAAATTAAGTTCTGATGTTGGTGGAAGGCAGAACTTGAAAGTACTGAGCTGGGATATTTAGCTGAAGAGTTTCCCAAGGTAACTATAGAAAGGACAGTTTACCCTTCATTGCAGCTTATAGTAAAATATAAGAGGAAATGGAAAAGCTAATAACCGAATTCTTAAGCATAAAGAAACCAGAAATTGATGGCTTAGAAAAGCCTGGGCTTCCATAAAGCAAGTCCCTAGAGAACAGTGTCCATGTGAGGGTTTAACTGAACATGAATCCAATTAGACAGACATTCCAGGGCAAGTCAGGACTTGCAGTGTAGTTACTCGGGAAAAAACTGTGAAAAGTCTTGTTTGATGGATTCAACCCTGTTTATTACATGCAGACCAACAAGATTTTTTGCAAGATCTGTATAAGTGGAGCCACTGCCAGCCTGGATTAAAAGGGAGACATTGAAGACTAAAATCACTTCAAGGGCAGAACCATGGAAGCTGAGTTCTGGACCAAACACAATTCAGGCCAAGAGTGTGGACACACCATGTGTGCAGAAAATGTGCATCTGCCACAGCATTGGAGAGGGCAGGCCTTCCAGCCCACTGTTCAGGAAAAGTGTTATTGCCCCAGTGTTCTAGGAAGTTGGAACCTATGTCCCAAGATTGCTGACAGCCTAGATGCCATCTCAGTGGTGGAGAGGGTGGTGTCTTCACCACTAGTATTTGGGTAGAGCATTTTCACTGCACACACACTTGGAAGGGTTGTCCTCCACTCCATCAGGCCTGTAGAACAAGACATCTTTCCATAGAGGACTCTCAGAGTGTGCCCTTCAGGGTTTCATAATTGCTTGGAAACTCTAATCCCTATTTTCCTTCCAACTTCTCCCTGTGGGAATGGGAATGTTTATCCTATGCCTGTCTCTCAATTGTATATTGGAAGCAGATAACTTTTTAATTAGGATTCCCAGGTCAACTGAAGGAGGGGAACTGTGCCATAGGACAGACCACACCCAGAACCAATTCTGATGAGACTTTGTAATAAGCATTGTTTCTGAAATGATTTCAAGTCTTTGGGATATTGGGATGGGGTAAATGTATTTTGCATATAGGGAGAACATGTCTTTAGCAGATCCAGAGGATGGGCTGTGGTGGTGCAATGCTGTATGTGCCCCTGAAAAACACATTCTTAAATCTAATTCACTCCTGTGGGTGTGAGCCCACTGTAATTATGGATTTTTGTTAAGGTTACTTCATTTAGGGTGTCACCAACATCAATCAGGATGGGTATTAATGAACAGAATGAATACAGAGAGAGAGAGAGAGAGAAAGCCATGGAAGCAAAAAGCTGAAATCAACAAAAACTGGAAGAAGGGAGAGACCAGCAGATGCCACCATATTCCATGTGGTAGAGGAGTCAATGATTGCCAGAAGCTGCTCTTCAGGAAGAAAGTATCACCTTGATGATGCCTTGATTCAGACATTTTTCTGAACTCTAACCATGAGTGAATAAGTTCCCATTGTTTAAGCAAACTCATTTCATGGTATTTGGTTTGAGCAGTCTAGGGAACTAAAACATGAGACAGTTTGGATGAAGCTTGAAGACATATTAAATGAAATAAACCAGACAGAAAAGGACAAATGTTGTATGATTTCATGGATATGAAACTAGAATAAGTAAACTTACAGAGTCAGAATCTAGAATATAGGATACCAGAAGATGAGGTGTGGAGAGGGAATGGGAAATTGTGGGTTAAAATGTACACGGTTCTTATTTGGAAATGATATAACTGTTTTGGTGGTGGATGGTATTGATGGTGGCACAACATTGTGAAGGTAATTAAGAACCCTGAAATAGCCATCTGAATGTGGCTAGGAGAAGAAATGTAAAGTTTTGTATATGGTAAAAAAATAAAACTTTTACAAAACTCCAGGGAACTGCACTATATAAACAACAAACCCGACCTTAAACCATAGACTATAGTTCATAGTACAATTATAAAAATGTGCTCTTATCAATTGTAATATATTTTCCACACCAGTGCTTGGTGTTAATATTTGTATGGTATATGGGAATCTTGTATATCATGTATGATTTCTCTGTAAACCCACAACTTCTCTCAGAAAGAAAAAAAAATGATATTGACATCTGATAAAAGAAAAATTTGTAATGAAAAAATATTAATTAATTTTAAAAGTAGCCCCAATAGGATGATCATGTCTTTTTTAAATATAATTTTTAGATTAAATTGTCTATTTTTAAAAGATACATAGATCACAGAAAATGTTACATTAAAAAATGTAAGAGCTTCCCATAACCCCCCACATACACACTCCTCCCACACCAACAACCTCTTCCATCATCGTGGCACATTCATTGAATTTGGTGAATACATTTTGGAGCACTGCTGCACCACATGAATAGTGGTTTACATTGTAGTTCATACTCCCCCCAGTACCTTCAGTGGGTTATGGCCCATGGTTTCTGGCTTCCTCCTTCAAGATAGTCCCTCTCCCACTTCCTGTCTTGGGCCCTGTCTCCAAAAGGTTTGCAGACTCAAGCTGGAATTACCTTGCATGCTCTTCTCTGTCTTCCTTCCTTGATGATGTCATGGGGTCCAGAACAGGTCACTGCACCCACTTGTAAATAAGCCAGCCTAAGGGACAATGGGGCAGGGGAGTGGAGGTAGGGGTGGTAAGGGTGTGGGGGACATATTTTTGCTGCATCCCATGACATGAGCAGCCCCATGAAGCTTTGGTGTAGGACTTTTATGTGGTGCAGTAAACTCACTAGGGCCCAAACAGACTCCCAGGACTGATGGTTTCTGAAGTTCTGCAGATAAAAGGCAAAACACTACAGTGATGCTTTGTAGCATGAGTTGCAGGCTTCAGAGACTATCTTTCAGCTTTCCCCAAAGCAAGAGTTCTTTACAGATATATGTGCACTCTTTATCCTCCTAGCAGGGAGAAGTCCAAGGAGTTTTCACCCTCTCTTTGGACCTCAATGTTGAGCTCCACCAACACTGTGCACCCCCAGAGCTACTCCTCACTGCAGGTGAGCAGAGGACTGCTACCACATAAATACAGGGGTGGGCAGATGCAGCCTCATGGCCTCAAGGACAAGCTTCAGGCAATGCTCTGAATGGCTGGACTACTGAGATTAAGCATGTTTAGGGGGCACAAGGGTGATACTTAAACTGAACCATGTGTTATGGAGAAGAGAGGAAAAATAAAGTGGGAGGCACACGATTTGTCACTGTGGCCATGTATGTGTATGAGAGAGAAACAGTGACAGAAGTGGGTGTAATGGAGTCACAGGTCACAGATTCCCTTCAGCGCAGTGTGCTGGCCACTGCCCTGGCTTTGGAAGGCACCACACATCAAGGGGTAGATGGGTTACATGACAAGGACACAGGAGTCTAAGAGGTGGATCTAGGACTGTTTTCTCCATGATCTTTTCAATTTTTCTGTTTGAAATTTTCCATAATGAAATGATGGGGGAATGCCTGTGTGTGGAAAACAGATGGGTAGTAAAGACAGTGTATGTGAATGTGAGCACCTGAATTTTAAGGCATGGGGTGTGACCAGGTGCCCCACAGAGGGACAAATGAGAAGGGTCCCAGGTGGAACCCCAGGCAGGGTGATGTTTAGGGTAGGAGAAGCAGATGACAGTAGAGACATGGGGAGAGGACAGCAGACAGTTACCTCAGGCCTAAGGTCCCATGGGAGACCCAGGTCTAGGTGCTCCCTCTGAAGTGATCTCTTGGCCAGGCTGAAGCTGCAGATCTTGAGCAAGATTCCCTTCAGGCACTGGGGCCTGGGTGTAGCTTCTCCAGCAACAGATCTGAATTCTTCTGAATCATAAAATCATGTATCTCTTTATTGTGGACCTCTTTTAATTTCCCTTAATAAAGTATTACATTTTTTTTACCTTCAATCTTGCATGCTTTGGTTAGATTGATCTGTTTGTGTCATTAGGATACAGAAAAACATAATTGTCTGTATTATTCTTTCACTCAACTACCTTGTATTCTCATATTTTCCTGTAGATTTTTTCATGGTTCTATGTAAATTGACAAATAATATACAAGCAATTTTATTTTTTCCTTTCTAAATCTTATGCCCTTAAATTCTTTTTCTAATTTTTTTTGCTCTATCTAAGGACTGCCAGTATAATGATGACCAGAAGTGTTAGTGAATATTCTCTTCTCATCCTTGTCCCACGTTTTAAAGAGAGTATGTTCAATGTTTTAGGAAGATATTTCCATAGGTATGGCTTTTGGGGAGAGCGTGACCATCAGCCAGTGTTCTGACAGCACTGATCCTGTGCTCTGGGATTGCAGTGTTTGGCCATGACCATGATGCTTCAAGTGTGTACTTCCTCCCCAGTGTTTGGGGAGAGCATGGGAAAGGGTGGGACTGCTGCTCCATTAGTCCCAGAGGCCAAACATCATTCCATAGAAGACCCTCAGACCTCAAAATCTGATGAAGGAGTCCCTGCTGTGTCTCAGAATTGTTTGGGACCCATGAACCCTGTGTTTCCTTCCAGTTTCTCCCTGTGGGAATAGGAATGCATATCCTATGCCTATCCTTCCATTGTGTACTGGAAGCAGATAACTTGTTCTCATTTTCACAGACCCACAGACAGAGAATTATGCCCCAGGGCAGAACACACCTATAACTGATTTTTTTAAACAAGGCAATTTTATGGATATGTATTAATAAAGCAACAATTCATCTGGTGTACAGTCAATGGTATTTGGTATAATCACAGGTGTGCATTCATCACCTCAATCATCATTAGAGCATTTTCATTCTTTCGATAATGATAATAAACAAAAGACAAACTAACAAATTCTTCACCCCTTTATCTCTCTATGCTTCCCCTGTTGTGTACATAGCTGCTATTTCTGGTTATTCTTGCACAATTATTTATTTATTAAGCAGCTATTACCAGTTTTGATGAGACTTTGTACTTAATGCTGATACTGAAATGACTTAAGACTTTGGGGATATTTTGATGGAATGGATGTATTTTGCATATGGCAAGTAACATCTTTGGGGGTCCTAAGGATGTGGTGTTGTGTTTTGAAGCTGTATGTACCCCCAGAGAAACATGTTCTTTAATCTGTGCCATTGATATGGAGGTAAACCATATCAATGGTAAGTAGGATCTTTTGAGGAGACTGCTTTAATTAAGACATTCATTCAGGATCAGGCTTAATCCTATTATTAGAGTCCTTGACAAGAGAATGAAATTCAAAGAGAAAGCCATGGAAACAAGAAGCTTAAATCAGTGAAACCTAGAAAAGAAGGGAGAGACCAGCAGATGCACCATGGGCTTTGCCAAGTGGCAGAGGAGCCAAAGATTGCTGGCAGGAGGTCTTTGGAGGAAAGCATCACTTTGAGATACTTGGATTTGGATATTGTCTCAGGCTCAAAACTGTAAGCTAATAAATTCCATTGATGAAATCTAACCATTTCATGGTATAAGCTTTAAGTAGCTTAGGAACCTAAAACAATGTTCTTTTCTACTACAATTGTATTGTTATAATGTTTAGGTTGCAAAGTATATTATGCTTGAAGGTTCATTTGTAAATGTTTTGGGGAAAGGAACTCCTTTTCATGGCAGATCATTTGCTTTTGGCAGTTTTTAATTCCAAAATGGATTGCTTTTCTGGCAGTTCACTGTCCCTTTGTCTTTTTTATGAACATATTCCAAATCAATTATTTTTCACTGTTAACTATGAATTTAGAATTGCTTTGCTTTGATTCTATAGGATGTTGTATCTTGGAAATAATTCAATTATGTAGGCTGAAGAGAATCCTTTCATGAGAAAGTCTCAAAGAGAATGATCTATAATGTCTTAAGACCAGTGGAAATGAATGGTTTAAAAAGCAGTAGCTCCCTCTTAAATTTGCAATTTATTCCTTGAATCCAATCCTGTTAAGGTACAAATGTCTATTTATCCCTTCAAATCTGTCAGTATTTGCTGTATATATTATGGGGCTCTGCCATTAGATGCATATATGTATGATTATGTCTCTTTGTTGATTATGCCTCCTTGTTAATTGCCCCCTTTTTCAGTATATAATGACTGTCTTTGTCCTCTTAACAGTTGTTCATTTTAAGTTTATTTTACAGGCAATTAGTTTGACAACTCAAGCTGTCTTTTGGTTACTATGAGATGCAGGAGAACTTCTAGGAAAGTAAATGCCCATGAAGCCATTTTATGTTCATGTCCCAAACTTTAAGGTGATATGTCATGTGACGTGGTGGTCTGCAGTAGGATGCATGAAATCAGTATTGGGGAGGGACAGCAGCTACCAATAATGAGAAGATTCAAGAGAGGATCATGCAATGCATGGCTGCAGAGTGTGGAGACAAGATCACAGGAGGAGAAGAGTAAAAAATTGAAAGGACAGTGTATTGGCCAGTTGAGATGTGAGGAGTATTGGAGAGAGTAACAGAGTGTCAGTACTGGAAACTCAGAAATGAGGGGGAAAGCAGATTTAGCTCAACTGATAGAGCATCTGCCTACCACTTGGGAGGTCCAGGGTTCAAACCCAGGGCCTCCTGGCCTGTGTGATGAACTGGCCCATGTGCAGTGCTGATGCATGCAAAGAGTGCTGTGCCAAACAGGGGTGTCCCCCACATAGGGGAGCCCCATGACAAAGAGTGTGCCGCTCAAGGAGAGCTGCCCCATGCAAAAAAGGTGCAGCCTGCCCAGGAGTGGTGCCACACACACCAAGGGCTGATGCAGCAAGATGATGCAATAAAAAGTGACATAGATTCCTGGTGCCACTGACAAGAACGCTAGGAGACAAAGAAGAACACACAGTGAATGGACACAGAGAGAAGACAATGGGGGGAACAGGGTGAAAAAGGGGAAAGAAATAAAAAATGAGGGGCCTACAGTCAACAGCAAGTGAGGGCAGTGGGTGATATCATCTGATGACATGAGATTCAAACATTGGTCTATGCCTCTGTTTAGGAAATAGGAAAGAATAATTATCTGAAAAGAGCAAGGTGAATAACCCCCCACTCTAGGCCAGAGGTAAGGGGTGTATGCAGAAACAGCAGCCATCCTTGTGGTGGATGCTTGGACCATAGGGAGAGTTGGGTTTCCCATACAGCAGGCTTTAACACTCTCAGCACTGTTGGCACCCTGGACTAGAAAATTCCTGGTTGTGGGGCATGTACAGAGTGTTTTAGGGTGTTTTCTGGCATCCCTGACCTCTGTCTACCCACTAGATGCCAGTAGTAGCTCCTCCCACCAGCCCATTAATATGTCAACTAAAAGTGCCTCCATAAATAGCCCCTGGGGGGGAGCAAAAATTGTTGAGAACCACTACCTTAGAACACTATGGTGATGGAACTTTCAACAGGAGCTGTTGAAGATAAAGTATATTTTGCTGTTGATGCACCGCAAATCCAGAGGACTCCAATCTATGCTATGATATGAACAGTGTTGGGAAACACTAGATTAAAACTGCAGCTACTGGGAGAATGAGAAAGACAGAGAAAAACCTAGGAAGTGAGGAACAAAGGAATTGAGAATAAAGGAATATCAGGATACTAAGCTCATGTGGTTCTGACCTGCAGATTGCTGCCACTCTTTCATTATCAAAAAGTCTGGGCCAAGAGCCTGACAGAGGTCAGACTTCATTTGCAGGCCAAGTATAAGCAGGTTTCCAAATAAAGAAAAGAACTGGTCAGAACATTACATCAAGAGAAATATATGTCATTACAAGCAGAATGAGTTAACTCTGACCTGAAAATGTCTGTTTTTATTTACAGCATTTGAAAGCAGACAATTTGGTCAATATTCTCTGATTTCAGAGAACTGCCTATACAATTCCTGTTAATGAGATATTGACTAAGGGAGACAAATTTAATGTAATCAGGGCAAGTACACTGAAAGGTCATTTGCACCAAACAGAGAAGTGAGAAAGAGCACAATTTGAAATAGAGGTAGATGAAAAGTATAGCAGTTTTAGAGTGAAAACTGATAGTAATAATAAAATGTATATGTGAACTCTTGAGTGACCAAAATAATGGAGAAAGAACCACAGATTACCCAATTTAATCGTAACAGATTAATGCAATATATACTTAAATTCTGCACAAAATTTAACTCAAAGGATCATTGAGCTAAACATGAAACAAAAACATAAAATGCAAGAAAATATATGAAATAACTAGGTGAAACATGATTGGAAATATTTTTTGGCTTTTTGTTAATTTAAATTTTTAATTATTTAAGTAGGTTGTCAGAAAAATCATGTAACAAATACAGTCTTCCCTTATATCCCCCTCTATTATTAGTACATTGCATTAGTGTACTTTGTTACAATTGATAGAAGAGTATTATAATTGTAGTATTAACAATAGTCCATATTGTATATTAGGGTGTATTTTTTCCCAGTATATCACCCTCTTATTAACACCTTGCATTTGAGTGTATATGTATATGCCACATTTTGTTTATCCATACATTGGTTGATGGACAATTGGTTGACAGCATCTTTTGGCAATTGTTAGCACACTAGTATGAAGATATTAGTTTGAGTCCCTGCTTTCAATACTGTTGCATATATGCCTATTGGAGGGATTGCTGGGTCATATTGTAATTCTATACTTAAAAACTGATAAGGACCAGACACTAAGAGATTCATTTGTTTCCCCCCCCAACACCCTCCACTGGGCTCGGTGAAAGTGGTTGCTTTTTTTTTTTTTAAAAGATTTATTTATTTATTTAATTCCCCCCCCTCCCCTGGTTGTCTGTTCTTGGTGTCTGTTTGCTGCGTCTTGTTTCTTTGTCCGCTTCTGTTGTCGTCAGCGGCACGGGAAGTGTGGGTGGCGCCATTCCTGGGCAGGCTGCTCTTTCTTTTCACGCTGGGCGGCTTTCCTCACGGGCGCACTCCTTGCGCGTGGGGCTTCCCCACGCGGGGGACACCCCTGCGTGGCACGGCACTCCTTGCACACATCAGCGCTGCACATGGCCAGCTCCACACGGGTCAAGGAGGCCCGGGGTTTGAACCGCGGACCTCCCATATGGTAGACGGACGCCCTAACCACTGGGCCAAAGTCCGTTTCCCAGTGGTTGCTTTTTGTGAGCAATCTCAGTAAGTATTCTATTGGTTGGTGAACTCTGTTTTAAAAGATATAAATTGTAGGTCATTTGTAAATGGCATGTCTAGGTAACAATTACAGTGTCCATTTATCCACTATAATCTTAGGTAGTATAGCAGTTTGATATTGTTTATGAATTAAAATAATAGATATTGGATTATGTTTGTGAACTGGTCTCTTTCTCTGGGCATATTAGGTTGGATTGGATTCAGAGGTTTTACTGTTACTTGATTAAGTAATAATTAAGGCTTTGATTGGGCCATGTCAGTATGACATTGAGCCCCACCCTCTTGGTGGGTAGGGACTCACAGAGAAAATGACATGACAGAAGAGAAAGTTGGAGTTTTGAGCTGGAGCCTGGGAAGTAAGCGCAGAGTAGAGCAGTTGAGCCCAGAGAGAAATGAGCCCCAGGAAATGAGGAACCCAGGAAGCCTGAACCCTGGCAGACATCAGTAGTAGCCTTCTTGCCTAAACATGTGGGAATAGACTTTGGTGAGGGAAGTAACTTATGCTGACAATTCCTAAAATGCTCAGTCAGTACCACCTATATTCTCCCATTGAGGAAGCTGACACAACAGGATGAAGAGGTTTCAGAATCAGTGGAACTAACATCTGAATCCTAAAATTATCTCCTATTAATTGGTTTAATGTTGTAAAAATTCCTGAACAAATGCAATGTCAGAAGATCCAGGAAGGCATGCAAGGACGGGATCTTAAGCACCAGGGCTCCCTGAAGGGCCCTTTCCAATCTGAAATGCTGATTCTTCTCCCGGCATTAATTTTTAGGCCAGTAAAAATAATTTATTGGGAAATTGGGGGAAAGAACAGAACTTGCTGAGAAATGGGAGAGAAGGATGGAAACAAATCAAGCTTTGGTGTGGGCTCCTCTAGGAAGAGAGCCTCCTGGACTTTTGAGGACACCTGCCCTCTCCTTCTCCGTGGGGCTGAGTAGCTGCACACCAAGGAGCACTGCACACCCATGAAGAAATGGAAGCCCTTGTAATCCTGTCACTGCAGCATGTGAAAACTCACCCATATGTGCACCTGGATCCCTGCCCAGAGAGCACAGAAACATCCTTGGGCTCAGGGTCTCCTGTACCACTATGAGGAGCAACTCGAAGTGATGCATTCAGGAGGCACTGAGGAGCAAACTGAAACCTGACTGCCTGGATTCAAGTCCCAGCTCCTATACCCACTAGCCATGTGACCTTGAATGACTTACAACTCCTGTGCCTCAATTTCCTCAACCACAATGTGACAAGAGTAGAGTAAGCACACACTAAATGATGGCTACTATTGTTGTTGCTGCTGTTGTTCAGAAAGTTTTGTCCAATCCAGGGCACTTCTTCTCACAATGTCCTTACATCACAGTGTATATGAGAATATTCTCCTCCTTCACTCCCATTATAAATCTATGCTTTCAACCAAGCTCAGAAAAATGAAAATAAGAAACTAGACTTCTCAAACCAAAGGACTTACATTAACTATTTCTTAACATGATGATAGGAGCAAAAAACAGTAAGCTCTCACAGAATTCACTCATGAATAGGGGGAAGCTAATTTATTTATTTTTTTTTAATTTTTTAATTTTTTAATTTTTTATTGACTTTGTAATAATATTACATTAAAAATATATATGTGAGGTCCCATTCAACCCCACCCCCCCCACCCCCCCTCTCCCCCCCCCCCAACAACACTCGTTCCCATCATCATGACACATCCATTGGATTTGGTAAGTACATCTTTGGGCACCTCTGCACCTCATATACATTGGTTCACATCATGGCCCATACTCTCCTCTATTCCATCATGTAGGCCCTGTGAGGATTTGCAATGTCCGGTGATTACCTCTGAAGCACCATCCAGGGCAGCTCCATGTCCCGAAGACGCCTCCACCTCTCATCTCTTCCTGCCTTTCCCCATACCCTTTGTCCATTATGTCCACTTTTCCCAATCCAATGCCACCTCTTCTATGTGGACACTGGATTGGTTGTGTCCATTGCACCTTTATGTCAAGAGGAGGCTCAGATTCCACCTGGATGCTGGATGCAATCCTCCCATTTTCAGTTGTAATCACTCTAGGCTCCATGGTGTGGTGGTTGTCCTTCTTCACCTCCATCTTAGCTGAGTGTGGTAAGTCCAATAAATCAGATTGTAGGTGCTGGAGTCTGTTGAGGCTCAGGATCTGGCTATCACATTGTCAGTCCAGAGATTCAAATCCCCTAAATATATCTTAAACCCCAACATTAACTGCACCTCCAGCACATTAGCATGAAAGTCTTATGAAGGGAGATCCCATCTGAGTCCAGATTCATCACACATAAACACCATTTCCAAAGAGGGGCCATCTGCCCTGGTAGTTAACCCCATCGGCCATGACCATAACTCCCATGGGTCTCTTTAGCCCTCAAAGGAACCAATATCTGGGGGTTGTATCTGCTTTATCTGTCTCTCTGACTCTGCTCAGTTGTGCATGAGGGCAAACCTTCTGCCAGCCTCCAGACTCGGGGGAAGCTAATTTAAATAAGAAGTTTAAATGAACTCATTTCCACAAAAAAAAGTGTTCTTATTGTTTGACATAAGCATGGTAAACATTCTCCCAACTATGAGATAGGCATGGGTTTCACTTTTTAAAGATATAATTTATGCATTTCCACTGATTAGTTTCATAATATTTCAGATTAGTTTTACTGTCAAAAAACATCCCATTTACAATATCAATTCAACTTTTAAATCATTAGGGAGCAAAGTATCATTGATTTAAATATACATTCATGATTTAGGGATGACATTGTCACCAAATTTCTTTAGAGACAGAATATTAGCAATAGGGATAGCTAATATTTATTACACACCAATTAAGTATTTAAGAAGCTAGATGCTATTTTTATATGCTAGCTCATCTGTTTAATCCTTTGATGGAGGTTGTTAGAGAAAAAATGGAGATCACTGAGACATGGAGACTGACAGGATTGCAGGAAGGAAGTTGATTGGGAAGCTCTCCCAATGGAGGGGACTGGAGAGAGACTTCAGTCCGCATTTGGCAGAGGGGTCATGAATCTATGCAGTACATCTATAGGCAGGAACATGCTTAGCCAATGGGAGGGGTGAGGCTTGGGTAAGACCGAGGGCCAATAGGGATGGCCAGGGGGGTGGTCTGCTAGTGGTAGTGAATTCTAGGAGTGTGGGAGGGTTTGGTGGTGTCACGTGGCTCCTTTGTCTATTCTGGTGGGTAAATGAACTGTATCTGAACACGTAGGCTCTGGATGGGGGCTGTTCTAGGTCACAGGAATTCAAGTCACTGTTAGCCCTTGTAAACAGTGTGATCAGTTCATTATTAAACACCTTGTAAGGGAGAAATCTCTAACAGAGCTTCAGGCCCCTTTTATACAAAAATCTCAGCCTTGAGGTGGATTGTTAAATGCTTCTGGGGGCTGATGGATAGCACCCATGTGAGATTTTTATTTTTTATTTATTCATTTATTTTTTGGTCCACTTTTATTTTGTAACAGCTTTATTAAGATATAGGTTATGTACCATCCAATTCACTCATTTAAACCGTACAATGCAATGGTTTTCAATACATTAACAGATGTGTGCAAGTATCACCGCAGAACAATTTAGAACATTTTTTTAATATTATTTATTTAGTTTTAAAAATTACATTAAAAAAATATGAGGTCCCATTCAACCCCACCGCCCCCATCCCCCACTCCCCCCACAGCAACACTCTCTCCCATCATCGTGACACATCCATTGCGCCTGGTAAGTACATCTCTGAGTATCACTGTACCCCTAGTCAATGGTCCACATCATAGCCCACACTCTCCCACGTTCCATCCAGTGGGCCCTGGGGGGATCTACAATGTCCCATAATTGTCCATGAAGCACCACCCAGGGCATCTCCTCGTCCCGAAAATGCCCCCACATCTCATCTCTTCCTCCCATTCCCCAAACCCAGCAGCCACCATGGCTACCCTTCCCACACTCATTCCACATTTTCTCTGTGGACATTGGATTGGTTGTGTCCATTGCACATCTTTGTCAAGTGGGGGCTTAGATTCCACATGGATACTGGATGCACTCCTCCTGCTTTCAGTTGTAGACACTCTAGGCTCCATGGTGTGGTGGTTGACCTTCTTCAACTCGATGTTAGCTGAGTGGGGTAAGTCCAATAAATCAAAGTGTAGGAGCTGAAGTCTGTTGAGGCTCTGGGCCTGGGTGTCATATTATCAGTCCAGAGATTCAAATCCCCTAAATATAACTAAAACCCCAGCACCAACTACAATTCCATTAAAGTAGTATGCAAGTCTTGTGAAAAGAGATCCCCTCTGAGTCCAATACCATCATGCAGAAACACCAGCTCCAAAGAAGGGCCATCTGCCATGGCAGTGAACCCCATCTGCCATGATCATAGAACCCGTGGGTCTCTTTATTCCTCAAAAGAACCAATACCTGGGGTTGTATCTACTTTATCTGTCTCTCAGACTCTGCTCATTTGTGCATAAGGGCATTCCTTCTGACAACCTCCAGACTCTTTTTTAGAGACTCATAGCCTTATATTCTCATTTCTCCTTTCCATTTCCCCCTTACATTAGGTCAAACAGCATTTTGAAGTCATGTTATTATATGTAGACAGGGATATTCTGCTGACCTGTGTTGAACCTTTAATTCAAGGTCCTTTTCTAGTTGCATCTTCAGCTGATATGTGGTAGTGTTCCCTCGGTGCCAGGGAGGCTCATCCCCAGGTGTCATGTCCCACACTGGGGGGACTGCACTGCATTTACATGCTGAGTTTGGCTGTGAGAGTGGCCACATTTGAGTAACATGAAGGCTATCAGGAGGAAACTCCCAGGCACAGTGCTACCTTAGGCCTTATTCTTATTGCAGGTGTATAGGCTCAAAAGCATAGCCATAAGTATCAGGAGCCCACTGTTGGGCCCTCCTTCCTTCCTGGTTCTTGCCGTTGCACCTGGGGGACTGCCGCTGCTCCCCCAGGGTCCACGACAGTGACCCCCTGGCCAGGGGCCCAGTACCCCCCCCCAGCTATTGTTTTTAATTGTTTCCACTATGAGTATATCTAGACATTATTATATACCCTGGGCATATGCCCTGTATAACTTCCTGTCAACCATATATATCCTGTCAATAACATCCTCTATCAGTATTCCTCCACTGCCAATGTTGAACCAGTCTGTGATCCAAAACGTCCTGTAAAGTCAATCCCAGCATAATGTCAGCTTCACAAGAGTCTTAGATCACCGCAATTCATATATACAATATACAGTACTTCCCCAGATTCACCATAAAACCTTTTCCCTTCCACAGCGATAATCTCTTAACTTGTTCATATCATATTTCCTGAAACTGATGTACAGATTCCGAGACAATAGCTTTCAAACAAGGTGACATCTGTGCTTACTATGTGGTCCATACTTTAGGTTGTACAGTTTTCTAAATTTTGTAGTTATCCTATGTTTTGCCTTATGGTTTACATTATTAGTCTGTCATCCCCTATATGTTTTTGGAGTAATATTACATGTTTTATATTCATCTTCGTGTACTCTCACAAAACTCCTCTCTTGCCCCCATATTTACCTTGTTTCCATCCATTCCACATCCATTTTCCCCTCCCCTTAGGGCCCACAATGCCAGCCAATCTCCATTTCCCGAGAAGCCATGTCCAGAGACACTTGCAGCAGTATTCAGGACCTGACTTTCTCAACTGCCCTAATGCCTTGGGAGCCATCCTTTCTCACTAGAGATAGAGTTCTCTCTACTTGATGGCATTAGTCCTCCCCAGGATGTGGGTCCACCCCAACTCTCACTTCTTGGGTCTCTTCCCAATGGTACAACCCACCTTGGCAAAATGAGCCTTCAGCTATTCGCCCTGAGTCCGTCCCGCATCAGCCCATACCCCCTGAGCATCCTAAACAGGTAACCCTCCTACTTATACTTTGATACGATTTTCTCAACATTTTGTTCTCAATGAACACCTGACACTCTCCCATGTTCGTATGTTGCCCTTCCTTCCCCCCGATTTTTGGACAATATTACCCCTCTGCCCATCCCCAGCCCCCCTCAAACCCACAAAGCCCCAGCCGAAGGTAACCCCTTGCTCCCATTTTGTCCCTTCTTTGTGCTCATACTTACCGCCAGCTCATCACAGATTCCACCCCTCCAGACGTTAACTCACATCCTTCCTCCACCCCCCCCCCGCTTTCCTGTAAGCCTCTTTTCCAGTGTCTAGCTCTCTGAGGCAGTTTGCTTATTTCATATCATTGAGGTCATGTAGTATTTGTCCTTCAATGCCTGGGTTGCTTAACTCAACATAAGATTCTCAAGGTTCATCCATGTTATCACGTGTGATTGTAGTGTATTTGTTCTAACAGCCGAGTAGTATTCCATTGTGTGTATGTACCACATTTTATAGATCCACTCGTCTGTTGATGGACATTTGGATTGATTCCAACTTTCGGCGATAGTAAACAATGCTGCTATGAACATTGGTGTACATATATCTGTTTGTGTCCTTGTTTTCAGTTCTGATGGGTATATACCCAGCAGTGGTATTGCTGGGTCATATGGCAAATCTATGGTTAGTTTTTTGAGAAACCGCCAAACTGTCCTCCAGAATGGTTGGATCCTTCTGCATTCCCACCAGCAGTTGATGAGTGTTCCCCTTTCTTCACATCCTCTCCAGCATTTTTATTCGGTTTTTTTAATAGCTGCCAATCTTATGGGAGTGAGATGGTATCTCATTGTAGTTTTGATTTGCATTTCCCTGATAGCTAGAGATTTGGAGCATTTTTTCATGTGCTTTTTAGCCATTTTTATTTCTTCTTTGGAGAAGTGTCTGTTTAAATCTTTTTCCCATTTTTTAAATGGGTTGTTTACCTTTTGTTTTCAAGATATATGAGTTCTTTATATATGCAAGTTATAAGCCTCTTATCAGATATATGGTTGCCAAATATTTTCTCCCATTGTGTGGGTTCCCTTTTTACTTTCTTGACAAACTCCTTTGAGGTGCAGAAGGCTTTAATTTTGAGGAAGTCCCATTTATCTATTTGTTCTTTTGCTGCTCGTGCTTTTGGTGTGAAATTCATGAATCCATTTCCTATTACAAGGTCCTGTAGATGTTTCCTGACACTGCTTTCCAAGATCTTCATGGTCTTGGCTCTTATATTTAGGTCTTTGATCCATCTTGAGTTGATCTTTGTATAAGGTGTGACATGGTAATCCTCTTTCATTCTTCTACTTATGGCTATCCAGTTCTCCAGGCACCATTTGTTGAATAGGCCATTCGCTCCCAGTTGAGAGGGTTTGGTGGCTTTATCTAATATTATAAGGCTATATACATGAGGTTCTATATCTGAACTTTCAATTTGATTCCATTGGTCTGTGTGTCTCTCCTTATGCCAATACCATGCTGTTTTCACTACTGTAGCTTTGTAGTATGTTTTGAAGTCAGGAAGTGTGATTCCTCCTGTTTTGTTTTTCTTTTTCAATATGTCTTTGGCTATTCAGGGCCTCTTTCCTTTCCAAATAAATTTCATAGTTAGTTTTTCTAGTTCCTTAAAGAAGGCTGTGTTGATTTTTATTGGGATTGCATTGAAGGTGTAGATCAGTTTTGGTAGGATAGACATCTTAATAATATTCAGTCTTCCTATCCATGAACAAGGAATATTCTTCCATTTATTTAGGTCTTCTTTGATTTCCTTGAACAGTCTTGTATAGTTCTCAGTGTATAAGTTTTTTACCTCTTTAGTTAAATTTATTCCTAGGTATTTGATTTTTTTATTTACTATTGTGAATGGTATTTGTTTCTTGATTTCCTCCTGATCTTGCTCATTATTGGTGTAGAGAAATGCTACTGATTTTTGCGCATTGATCTTATAACCTGCGACTTTGCTGAACTCATTTATGAGTTCTAGAAGCTTTGTTGTAGATCTCTCAGGGTTTTCTATGTATAGGATGATGTCATCTGCAAATAATGAAATTTTGACTTCTTCCCTTCCAATTTGAATGCCTTTTATATCTGGTTGTTTCCTCAGTGCTCGTGCAAGTACTTCCAAGACAATGTTAAATAGGAGTGGAGACAATGGGCATCCTTGTTTTGTTCCTGAGATTAGAGGAAAGGATTTCAGGATTTCCCCATTGTAAACAATGTTGGCTGTAGGTTTTCATATATACTCTTTATCATGTTCAAAAAGTTTCCTTTTATTCCAATCTTTTGGAGTGTTTTTATCAAGAAGGGGTGCTGTATTTTGTCAAATGCCTTTTCTGCATCTATAGATATAATCATGTGATTTTTTTCCTTCAATCTGTTTATATGGTGTATCACATTATTTGATTTTCTTATGTTGAACCATCCTTGCATACCTGGAATAAATCCCACTTGGTCATGGTGTATAATTCGTTTAATGTGTTGTTGAATATGATTAGCAAGTATTTTGTTAAGTATTTTTGCGTCTAGGTTCATTAGAGAAGTTGGTGTGTAATTTTCCTTTCTTGTGATGTCTTTGTTTGGCTTTGGTACTAGGATAATGTTGGCCTCATAGGAGGAGTTCAGCAATGTTCCTTCTGTTTCGATATTTTCGAATAGTTTCAACAGGATTGGTGTTAGTTCTTTCCGGAATGTTTTGTAGAATTCACCTGTGAAGCCATCTGGCCTTGGGCTCTTCTTAGTTGGGAGATTTTTAATGACTGATTCTATCTCTTTGCTTATGATTGGTTTGTTAAGATCCTCAATTTCTTCTTTCCTCAGTATGGGCTGCTTATGTGTTTCTGGGAATTTGTCCATTTCCTCTAGATTGTCATTTTTGTTGGAATATAGTTTTTCAAAGTATCCTCTTATGATAGTCTTTATTTCTGTGGGATCAGTGGTGATATCACCTTTC